>NW_020954556.1:40524689-40738351 GCF_900497805.2 Vombatus ursinus | reverse complement strand
TCTATCTATCTATCTATCTATCTATCTATCTATCTATCTATCTATCTATCTATCTATATACACATACATATATTTTTTCCCTCCAACAACCCTAATACTGACAAAGGTCTCATGAGATACAAATATCATCTTTCCATGCAGGAATGTAAACGTTCAACCTTAATAAGTCTCTTATGATTTCTCTTTCCTGTCTACCTCTTCATGTTCCACTTGAGTCTTGTATTGGAAAGTCAAATTTTCTATTCAGCTCTGGTCTTTTCATCAAGAATGCTTGAAAGTTCTCTATTTCACTGAATGACCATTTTTCCCCTGAAGAATTATACTCAGTTTTGCTGGGTAGGTGATTCTTGGTTGTAATCCTACCTCCTTTGCCCTCCAGGAATATTATATACCGTGCCCTCCTGTCCCTTAATGTAGAAGCTGCTAAATCTTGTATTATCCTGATTGTGTTTCCACAATACTTGAATTGTTTCTTTCTGGCTGCTTGCAATATTTTCTCTTTGACCTGGGAACTCTGGAATTTGGCTACAACATTCCTAGGAGTTTTCCTTTGGGGATCTCTTTCAGGAGGAAATAGGTGGATTCATTCCATTTCTATTTTGCCGTATGGTTCTAGAATATCAGGGCAGTTTTCCTTAATAATTTCTTGAAAGATGATGTCTAAGCTCTTTTTTTGATCATGGCTTTCAGATAGTCCAATAATTTTTACATTCTCTTTCCTGGATCTATTTTCCAGGTTAGTTGTTTTCCCAATGAGATATTTCACATTGTTTTCTAATTTTTCATTCTTTTGGATTTGTTTTAGTCTCTTGATTTCTCATAAAGTCACTAGCTTTCAACTGTTCTATTCTAATTTTAAAGGAAGTATTTTCTTCAGTAATCTTTGGAATTCCTTTTCCATTTGGCCAATTTTGCCTTTGAGGGCATTCTTCTCCTCATTGGCTTTTTGGACCTCTTTTGCCATTTGGGTTAGGCTATTTTTAAGGTGTTATTTTCTTCAGCATTTTTTGGGTCTCTTTTAGCAAACTGTTGACTTGTTTTTCATGATTTTCTTGCATCACTCTCATTTCTCTTCCCAGTTTTTCCTCTACTGAATCGTGGGCAACTGTGGCAGTTTCCAGACTTCTCAAACCATGAACGCCTAACACAACTTAGAAGGTCAGTGGGAAAAGTCTGTGATTGCAGTGAGAGAAGAAGCTAGGTCTCAGCCACAAGTCCTGAGCGTGGGCCACAGCTGCCTCCTGAGCTTCCAGCCCACAGACTAAGGGGGAATTGAGTGGCTGATCAGAGGGGGGATTGCAGGGATCTCTTTGCCAGTGCTGAGGCAGGAATCTACTGCTTTGCCTGTTCTTGGATCTGGGTCACTGTTCTGAGGGGCAGTACTGGGGCCAGGAGGAGTGCTGATGTGTTTGGAGCTTATTGTGGCAGTGGAGAGGAAACAGCTCACCACATATCATGTCACCTTGGAAGAACTGAAAATTTACAGGTCCCTAGAAGTAGCTCTGAACACAGCTGTACAAACCCCTGAAGCTTGGGGCAGTGCATTCTTCACATTGGAAGCAGACTTTTACCTTAACAAAGTGTTTAAAACTCAAGAAATTGGCTGAGATCATGAGCAAACCTTGCAAAAAGAGTCAGACTATATTATCTTATTTTGGTGAAAAAAAAGATCAAAACAGACAACCAGAAGACAACAAAGTCAAAGATGCTATATTCAAAGCCTCCAAGAAAAATATCTATCACTCCCAGGCCTTAGAGGAGCTCAAAGGGGATTTTGAGAAGCAAGTAAGAGAAGTAGAGGAAAAATTGGGAAGAGAAATGAGAGTGATGCAAGAAAATCATGAAAAACAAGTCAACAGTTTGCCAAGTGAGACCCAAAAAATGCTGAAGAAAATAACACCTTAAAAATAGCCTAACCCAAATGGCAAAAGAGGTCCAAAAAGCCAATGAGGAGAAGAATGCCCTCAAAAGAAAAATTGGTCAATTGAAAAAGGAATTCCAAAAGATTACTGAAGAAAATACTTCCTAAAAATTAGAATAGAGCAATTGGAAGCTAGTGACTTTTATGAGAAATCAAGATACTGTAAAACAAATCCAAAAGAATGAAAAATTAGAAAACAATGTGAAATATCTCATTGGGAAAACAACTAACCTGGAAAATAGATCCAGGAGAGAGAATTTAAAAATTATTGGACTATCTGAAAGGCATGATCAAAAAAAGAACTTAGACATCATCTTTCAAGAAATTATTAAGGAAAACTGCCCTGATATTCTAGAACCATATGGCAAAATAGAACTTGAAAGAATCCAATGATCACCTCCTGAAAGAGATCCCCAGAGGAAAACTCTTAAGAATATTGTAGCCAAATTCCAGAGTCCCCAGGTCAAGGAGAAAATATTGCAAGCAACCAGAAAGAAACAATTCAAGTATTGTGGAAACACAATCTGGATAACACAAGATTGATCAGCTTCTACATTAAGGGCCCGGAGGGAATGGAATATAATATTCTGGAGGGTAAAGGAGATAGGATTACACCCAAGAATCACCTACCCAGCAAAACTGAGCATAATCCTTCAGGAGAAAAAATGGGCATTCAGTGAAATAGAGGACTTTCTAGCTTTCTTGATGAAAAGACCAGAGCTGAATAGAAAATTTGGCTTTCAGATACAAGACTCAAGAGAAACAAGAAGACGTAAACAGGAAAGAGAAATCATAAGAGACTTATTAAGGTTGAACTGTTTACTTTCTGCATGGAAAGATGATATTTGTAACTCATGAGTCCATTGTTAGTATTAGAGTAGTTGGAGGGCAAAAATTATATGTATGCATGTATATAGATCAATAGATAGATAGATAGAGGGCACAGGGTGAATTGAAGATGAAGGGATGATATTTGGAGAATAAAATTAAGGGGTAAGAGAGGATTATACTGGGAGAAGGAGAAAGGGAGAGGTAGAATGGGGTAAATTATCTCACATGAAACAGACAGGAAAAGGCTTTTACAGTGGAGGGGAAATGAGAGAAGGTGAGAGAGAATAAGTGAATCTCATTCTCATAGGATTTGGCTTAAGGAGGGAATAACATACACACTCAATTGGGTATGGAAACCTATCTTACCATACAGGAAAATGGGGGGAGGGGACAAAAGAGCAGTGAGATGATAGAGGGGAGGGCAGGTTGGGGTAAGGGTAATTAGAAGCAAACACTTCTAAGGAGAGACAGGGTCAAAAGATAGAATAGCATAAATGGGGGACAGGATAGAATTAAGAGAAATATATTTAATTTTTGTTTCAATTTCTATTTTGCCCTCTGGTTCTAAAATATCAGAGCAGTTTTCCTTGATAATTTCTTGAAAGATGATATTATGTTCTTTCTTTTTTATCTTGGCTTTCAGATAGTCCAATAATTTTTACATTCTCCCTCCTGGATCTATTTTCCATGTCACTTATTTTTCCAATGAGATATTTCACATTGTTTTCTATTTTTTCATTCTTTTGGATTCATTTTTACAGTGTCTTTACTTCTCATAAAGTCACTAGCTTCCAATTCCTCCATTCTAATTTTTATGAAAGTATTTTCTTCAGTAAGCTTTTGGACTTCCTTTTCCATTTGACCAATTTTTCTTTTTAGAGCATTCTTCTCATCATTGGCTTTTTGGACCTTTTTTTGACATTTGCTCTAGTCTATTTTTTAAGGTTTTGTTTTCTTCAGTATTTTTTGGGTCTCCTTTAGCAAGCTGTTGACTTGTTTTTCATGATTTTCTTGCATCACTCTCATTTCTCATCCCAGTTTTTCCTCTACTTCTCTTACTTGCTTCTCAAAATACTTTTTGAGCTCTTCCATGGCCTAGGAGTGATTCATATTTTTCTTGGAGGCTTTGGATGTAGGAGCTTTGACTTTGTTTCTTTTTTCTTGTTTGTTTTGATCTTCTTTGTTATCAAAAAAAGATTCTATGGTTTTACTTTTTTGGCACCTTTGTTTGTTCATGATCCCAACCAATTACTTGAGTTTTAAACTCTTTGTTAAGGTAGGGGTCTGCTTCCATTGTGGAGAATGCACTGTCCCAAGCTTTGGGGGTTTTGTGCAGCTGTTTTTAGAGATACTTCTAGGGGCATGTAAATTTTCACTTCTTCCATGGTGGTATGATCAGGGATGAGGTGTTTACTTCTTTCATGGCCTGTGCTCTGGTCTATGACAAGCAGTCTTTTCTACATTGGAACTGTGAGGAGGATTTCCTCTCTACCACCACTGCAAGCTCTAACATGCCAGCAGACCTCCTCACCCCAGGACTGCCACCCAGAACTGTGACCCAGATCCAACCATGGGCAAAGCAGGAAAATCCTGCAGCAGCAGAGAGATCCCTGCAATCCCCCTCTGATCAGCCATTTGATTCTCCCTCAGTCTGTTGGCCAGAAGCTCTGGAAAGAGCATCCGCCCTGGGCCTGAACTCGGGGACTGGGACTGGTATCATACTTCTCCCTCACTTATAGTCACAGACTTTTCCCACTGACCTTCTAAGTTATCTTTGATATTTGTGGGTTGAGAAGTCTGGAAACCACCACTACTGTCTGTGATTCAGTCCTCTGAGGCCTGCTCCAGGTTCCCTGTGGCCTGTTTTGCTTGTGTGCTTATGACAAACTGCACTCCTCTCCCCACCTGGCATGATATAACTATGATCAATTTTCCAGGCTGTCTTGGGCTGTAAATTTGTGTAGCTCTGTCTTTTTGTGGGTTCTGCTGTTTTAGAATTTGTTTACAACCATTTTTACAGGTATTTGGAGGGGTTTGGGGGACAGCTCAAGCAAGTCACTGCTTTTACTCCACCATCTTGGTTCTGCCTATGGTTAGTCTATTTTTAAGGTGTTATTTTCTTCAGTATTTTTGGGGGTCTGTGTTAGCAAGTTGTTGACTTGTTTTTTTATGATTTTTTTTGCATCACTCTCATTTCTCCTCCCAATTTTTCCTCTACTTCTCATACTTGCTTTTCAAAATCCTTTTTGACCTCTTCCATGGCCTGAGACCAATTCATATTTTTCTTGGAGGCTCTGTAAGTAGGATCTTTGATTTTTTTATCTTCTGATTATATGTTTTGATTTTCCTTGTCACCAAAGTAACATTCTATAGTCCGAGATTTTTTTCCACTTATTCATGCTCCTAGGCAATTACTTGACTTTTCATTTCTTTGTTTAGGTAGGTCTCTGCTTCCAGTATGGAGGAAATACTGTCCCAAGCTTCAGTGGTTTTGTGTAGCTGTATTCCAGAGATATTTCTAGGGACTTGTAAATTTTTAGGTCTTCTAAGGTGGTATGATCAAAGGTGAGGTGTTTACTTCTTTCCTGACCTGTGCTCTAGCCTGTGAATGACCACAAGCACTCTTTTCTGCCTTGGAATTGTGAGAAGGAGTCTCTCTCTATCACCACCACAATCTTTTCCATACCAGCACTCCTTCTCACCCCAGGATCCCAAGACTGTGACCCAGATCCAAGCACAGGCAAACCTAGAGAATCCTGCCTCAGCACCAGCAAAGAGATTCCTGCAATCCTGCTCTGATCAGCCACTATATCCCCCAATTGTCTATGGGCCAAGACCTCCAGAAGCAGCCACCACCCCATGGCTGAAACAGTTCTGGGGCTAGACCATGAACCTCTTTCACCCAGGTCAGACAGATCTTTCCTACTGACCTTCATAGTTTTCTTTGGCATTTGAGGATTGAGAAGTCTGGAAATTGCCAAAGCTGTGATTGATTCAGTCTCCTGATTCTTGCCCCAAGTTCACTGTGGCCCTGTCTTTGCCTCCACAGCCCACACTGAACTGTGCTCCTCTCCCAGTTTGGCACAATAGACCTTTCCCATCAACCATCCAGGTTGTCTTGGGCTGGAAATTTCTTTCACTCTGTGATTTTTGTGGGGTCTGCTGCTCTAGAATTTGTTTAGAGTCATTTTTTTCAGGTATTTGGAGGCTTTGGGAGAGTGCTCAAGCAAGTCACTGCTTTTACTCTGCCATCTTGGCTCCATTGCTGATCCAGAATCTTAAGGAAAAAAAAGACACCTTGAAGATTAGCATTGGGCAAGGTGAAGCCAGTGATGCTATAAGAGATCAAAAAAAAACAATTAAACAAAATATAAATAATGGAAAAAATACTAGAGATATTGAAACATCTTAGAAGAAAAACAACTGATCTGGAGAACAAATCAAAAAGAGAAAAGAATAATCAGACTACCTGAAAGATATGATAAGAAAAAAACAGTCTTAATACAATAATAGAAGAAATACTTAAGGAAAATTGTTTTGAAGCATTAAAATGAGGGGCAAAAGTAGAAATAGAAAAAAAAACCATTGATCACCCCTTGAAAGAGATCCTATGAGAAAAACTTATAGTAATATTATGGTCAAATTTCAAAACCCCCATCTCAAGGATAAAATATTAAAAGCAACTAGAAAAAAATCAATTTAAATATGATGGCAACATAATTGGAATCACACAAGACCTAGTAGTCAAGAGACTAAAGGATCACAGGTCTTGGAACACTATATATTGAAGAGCAAAAGAACTGGGGTTCTGGCCAAAATTATCATAACCAGAAAAGTTAAGCATGATCTTGAATGAAAATAAAATGGACATTCGATCAACCGTCAGACTTTCAAGATTGTTTAAAAAAAAACCTGAACTTAATAGAAGATTTGGCATACAACAGCAGAGAAAAACATAAGGTACATACCAAAGATGAATTAACTACAAGGGATTCAATAAGTTAGACTATTTAACTTTGATATATGTAAAATATAAAATGTATGTTTAACATTGTGATTAGTAATTGAGTAGTTGATAAGAAAGATTGGGGTAGAACCTGAGTATGATATGACTTTACAAATTAAAACCAAAAAGAAAAAAAGAAATTAAAACCAATATTGGCTTCCTGGAATACTATTGTGCTATAAGAAATGATAAGTAGGCAGACTTCAGAAAAACCTGGAAAGACTTGTATGGTCTGATGCTGAGTGAAGTGAACAGAACCAGGAGAACATTGTACATAGTGATGGCCACATTGTACGATGACTAACATTTATAGATGTTGCCCTTCTCAGCAATGCAAGGATCTAAGACATCTCTATAGGTCTCATGATGGAAAATACTATCCACATCCAAACAAATAACTATGGAGACTGAATGCAGATCAAAGCATACTATTTCCTATTTTTTTTCTTCTGTTTTGTTTTGTTTCCTCTTTCTGGTGGTTCCTCCTATTGGTTCTAATTCTTCCTTACAACATCATGCATGTGAAAATATGTTTAATAAGAATGTATTTGTATAGCCTATATCATATTGTGTGCAATCTTGGGGAGGGAGGTGGGGAAGGAGAAAAATTTGAAACTCAAAAGCTTATTGAAATAATTGTTGATAAATCAAAATAAATTAATTTAGAAAAAGAGAGATCATGTAGTCTCTACCTGAACACCTCTACTAGAGTTAAACTGATCATTAATTGTCCATTCTACTTTGGAACAATTTTAATTGGCATATTTTTAATTTTTTTGTGCATGCATATATATGTACAATATACATATATCACACACACATATTTATATAGATACATACATGAAAGCTGACAATTTCAACTCTCTGTTATGTTGTAGATGAGGAAATTTGAAGTAACTTGCATTCATGATGCAATTTTTTTGTTTTTTTTTAATTTTTGCTTTTTAGTGAGGCAATTGAGGTTAAGTGACTTGCCCAGGGTCACACAGCTAGTAAGTGTCATGTGTCTGAGGCCGGATTTGAACTCAGGTCCTCCTGACTTCAGGAGGTGCTCTATCCACTGCGCCACTGAGCTGCCCCTTTTTGTTGTATTTTTGCCACACCAAGTCATTATTCTCTATTCTTCCAGTACCATCTTAATAAAATGGAGATTGATATAGCTGTCTTCAATGAAATGTTTAGATTGTTTGTGTGTAAATATGTTTTCAATTAATTTATTTTTAGTTTTCAACTTTTACTTTCATAAGTTTTTGAGTTTTAACTTTTCTCCCCCTCCCTCCCTTCCTGTCTCCCCAAGATGGCATGCAATCTGATATATGTTCTACATGTACATTCCTATTAAACATATTTTCACATCAGTCATGTTGTAAAGAATTAGAACCAATAGGAGGAACCATGAGAAAGAAGAAACAAAACAAAACAGAAGGAAAAAAAAAGAGAAAATAGTATGCTTCCATCTACATTCACTCTCCATGGTTCTTTTTCTGGATATGGAAAGCATTTCCCATAATGAGTCTTTTGGAGATGTCTTAGATCTTGGCATTGCTGAGAAACACTAAGTCTATCAAAGTTAGTCATCACAGAATGTGATTGTTCCTGTGCACAATATTCTCCTGGTTCTGCTCCCTTCACTCAGCATCAGTCCATACAAGTCTTTCAAGGTTTTTCTGAAGTCAGCCTGGTCATCACTTCTTATAGCACAATAGCATTCCATTACATTCATATAACACAACTTGTTCAGCCATTCCCCAAATGATGGGCATCCCCTCAATTTCCAATTCTTTGCCACTACAGAAAGAGCTGATATAAATATTTTGTATATGTGCATTTTTTCCCCATTTTTATGATCTCTTGGAGTATAGAACTAGCAGTTGTATTGCTGGGTCAAAGGGTATGCATGAAATGTCCTGATTTTTAAGAGCCTACTGTGACTAGCTAGTTCTAGACTACTTACCGTGGTTTATACTGACCACCCTGTTGAAATTTAACCTTGTTGTCACTACTGCTGCTGCAGCTACTGCCACATCTCCCCTAGATTTGTGTCATTTTAATTGCTAGGAAATAATATTTATCAATACCCAGATCCACAACCAAGATTTGACCTGGTATTAGGTTCAATCTTCTTCTCATGATAGCAAATGTGTTCTTTGCATTCCACTCCCTACATTTCACCTTTTGCTCTGGGAAGAGTAATCACATCAACAATGGCAATGCTTCTGAACATGGTGTGATGTCATTTAAAAATCTTATGGCTCCATTCACTTCCCCTGTGATTCCCCAGATCATAATGCCTTTTGCTAGACACTATTGTTATAAATGTATATTCATCACCAATTTCCAGTAGAAATGTCATGATGGCAGGGACATTTTCCCTTTGTTTTTATCCCATACATTTAATACAGGATATGACAAAGAGTAACCACTTAATATATATGTTTTCCTGTGTCTATCCATTTATCCATTTATGTATTTGTTACATTTATTGGATTACAGAGAAAGACCTTTAAGAAAAAAAATCAATAAAAAAATAATGACACCACAAAACACATTGAGCTCTAACTTCTGATATCTCTAGCTAGACAATTATGGGAACTAATCAGCAGTTGTCTAGTTATCTAATAGTCAATTAAAGAAAAATGGATTAGAATCATTACTAAACAATGATTCCACATTTATTTATTAAGGTTGATGAAATAACTATGCTTACAAGAACTACTTTCTCAGTTGATACTCCATCCCCCACCAAAATCACTTTAAAAAATATTATTTCTTGAAGGCTGAAATTGAAGTAATAAAGGATCATGATAATTTCAAATTTTGAATGAGTTTAACAAAATGGAAAGCAAACATTTAGATAATTCATAGATTTTTCAGAAAATAAAAAGAAAAAATGGAGTTGTCTAAAGACTTTCTTTGGTATTTGTTAGTTTTCCCTACCACTTTCTCTTCATATTCAAGAAAATTATCTTAAAAAGTTATTTGTCCTATTTTATAGGCCCACAAAGAGAGATTAAGAATACTCTATTGATCAGGTGACCTAGTCTTCTACCAATTCTTCTGTTTATGCTATGTGATAGAAAAAAAATGGTCACATACAAAAAAATTCGCTTAAAATATAAAATTGCTAACTACAGTACCTATTTTGAAACAAAAAAATTTAGATGAATTGCTATAGGACCAGAGTCATTATTAGACAAACTATAATATTGTTTGTTTTTTTTCACCAGTTGATGTAAACTATCTTTAAGGATTATTTGGAATTCATTCAATGGGAATCTGGAACAATCCAGATTTCCCAATATTGTTTTCTCAAGGGTATTCTCCTCCTCTCCTCATCATTTGTCTTTCATTCAACTTTATACATAGGTCAGGATAGATTTGAAAATCTAATTTCTGCATACATGCTACTCATTCTTCTTTTTTGCAAGTGGATGAAAGCAGCCACTAAATTTTCTTTTTTTTTCTCTCTGCCCTGGAATGTCGTTGAGTTTTGGAAGAAAATAATAATTGATCTGAAACAATCTCATACATAACTTTGCAAATGTTTGTAGCAATGCTTTTTTTAATAAAATGAAGATTAATCTCAGTCATCCAGATTGAAATATTAATGCTATTGTGAAGAATGTGCTTGGTAAAACAAAAAAAAAAGAAAATGCCAATGTGCTTACGAAGAGCCAGACACAACTAAGCAACAACCTTATTTATATTTTTAGTGAAATAATGTTAACATTTTATATTATAAAGAAGATAAATGTGGCAGAATTAGCCAGCAGAAGGTTATTAAATTCATTCAGGTTAGAGGTGAAGAGAACCTGAGCAAGAGTGGTTGCCAAATAGGAAGAAATAAGAGGACAAATGTGAGAGATATTGTAGGGCTGGAAACCAGAAGATGTTTTGAGAAATAAGATACATGGTGTGTGGGAAACTGAGGAGTCTAGGATAAAGCCTGGGTGACTAAAAGAAAGGAAGTACCCTCAAAATGGGAAAGAGAAATGAGAATGATTTTCAAGAAAATCATGAAAAATATGTGAACAGCTTGATAAAGGAGATACAAAAAATGAAGAAAATAACACCTAAACATAGGCTAACAAGGTAAAAAAAATCTAGTGAAGAGAATAATGCCTGGCAAAACATAGTTGGACAAATGTGAAAGGAAATACAAAAATCTACTGAAGAAAAGAACTTAACAACTCTGAGGTACAACATCATACTGATCAGATTGGCTAACATGACAAAACAGGAAAATGATAATGTTGGAGAAGATGTGGGAAAATTGGAACACTAATGCATTGTTGGTGGAGTTGTGAACTGATCCAACCGTTCTGGAGAGCAATTTGTAACTAAGCCCAAAGGGCTATACATATCCTTTGGTCCAGAAATAGCACCACTGGATCTGTAACAGAAAGGGATCAAAAAAAGGGGAAAGGACCCACATGCACAAAAATATTTATAGCAGCTCGTTTGTGGTGGCAAAGAATTGGAAAGTGAGGGGATGCCCATTGATTAAGGAATAACTGAACAAGTTGTGGTGTATAAATGTAATGGCAAACTATTGTTCCATAAGAAATGATGACCAGGGGGATTATTTCAGAAAAAAATCTGGAAAGACTTACATGAACTGATGCTTAGTGAAGTGAGCAGAACTAGGAGAACATTATATTTAGTAACAGCAAAATTTTGCAATGACAAACTTTGATAGACTTGACTCTTCTCAGAAATGCAATTGCAAAAGACTCATGATGAAACATACCATCCACATCCTGAGAAAGAACTATGGAGACTGAATTCAGATGGAAATATACTATTTTCTTTTTCTTCCTTTTACTTTTGTTCTTTGTTTTTTCTTTCTCATAGCTTTTCTATTTTGTTCTGATTCTTCTTTCACAATATGACAAATGTGGAAATATGTTTAATATTATTGTACATGTGTAGCCTATATCAAATTGTATACCTCCCTGGAGGTAGGAGAGGGAGGGGGAGAAATTTAGAATTCAAAATCTTATAAAAGTGAAGGTTGAAAACTAAAAATAAATAAATAAAATTTTAAAAAAGAAGAAAAGAATTCCTTAAAAAATAGAATTGGTCAAATGGAAGAGGAGATACAAAAACTCATTAAAGAAAGGAATTCCTTAAAAATTACAATTTGGCAAGAAGAAACTAATGGCTTTATGAGACATGAAGAAACAATAAAACAAAATCAAAGGAATGAAAAAAAAATAGAAGAAACTGTAAAATAATGTAAAATTTGATCCCAGGTGAGGAGAGACAGGGTGAAATGAGAAAGATAAGTACAGAGGGGAAAATAGTATGGGGGGAAATACACAGTAATCATAACTGTGAAAGTGAATTAGATCAACTCTCACATATAATGGAAGAAATTGGCAGAATGTATTAAAAACTGGAATCATATATGTTTTTTACAAGAAACACATTGCAAGAAACACTTCTTGTGAGGTTTGCTCATGATCTCAGTCGATTATTTGAGTTATAAACTCTTTATTTATGTAGAGGTCTGCTTCCAGTGTGGAGAATGTACTGTCCCAAGCTTCAGGGGTTTGTATAGCTGTTTTCAGAGATACTTCTTGGGACCTGTAAATTTTCAGTTCTTCCAAAGTGGTATGATAAAGGATGAGGTGTTTACTCCTTTCCTGGCCTGTGTTCTGGTTTGAAGGTGACCACAAGCCCTCTTTTCTGTCTTGGAATTGTGAGGAGGATTTCCTCTCAACCATTACTACAAGCTCCACTATGCCAGCACTCCTCCTCACCCCAGGACTGCCCCTCAGAACTGTGACCCAGATCCAAGCACGGGTAAAGCAAGAGATTCTTGCCTCAGCACTGGCAAAGAGATCCCTGCAATCTCCATCTAATCAGCCACTCAATTCCCCCTCAGTCTGTGGACCAGAAGCTCAGGATGTAGCTGCCGCCCCGAGCTGCACTCAGCAACTGGGGCTGAAATCTAGCTTCTCTCTCACCACAGAAACAGACTTTTCCCACCAACCTTCTAAGTTGTCTTTGGCTTTTGTGGGTTGAGAAGTCTGGAAACTGCCACAGCTGCCTGTGATTCAGTCCTCTGAGGCCTGCTCCAGGTTCACTGTGGCCTGCTCGCCCACACCAAACTGAGCTCCTCTCCCAGCCTGGTGCAATATACCTTTCCTATCAACCATGCAGGTTATATGTATATATATACATACTTATACATATATATACAAACATACATATATGTATGTATATGGGCTAGAAAAAGGTTTTATGGGGGGGAAGAGTGGGGCAGTGAGAGGTAACGAGTGAACTTTACTTTTATCAGATTTGGCTTAAGAAGAGAATACTATACACACTCAATTGGATATGGAAATCTATCTTACCCTACTGGAAAGTATGGGGGAAGGGAATAAGAGAGGGGGTGTGATAGAAGGAAGAGAAGATTGGGAAGGGGGTAATCAGAAGCAAATATTTTTGAGGAGGGATGGGGTCAAAGGAGAGAATAGGATAAATGGGGGGGCAGGATAAGATGGAGGGAAATATGGTTAGTCTTTCACAACACAACAATTATGGAAGTGTTTTGCATGACTACCCATGTATAGCTTACATTGAATTGCTTACCTTCTCAGTGAGGGTGGGTAGGGAGAGAGGAAAGGAGAAAATTTGGAACTCATAGTTTTAAAAATGAATGTTGGAAATTGTTCTTACATGCAACTGGATATAAGATACACAGGCAATGGGGTATAAAAATCCATCTTACCCTACAGGAAAACAGAAAGGGAAGAGATAAGAGAAGGGAGGTCATAGAAAGGAGGGCAGATTGGGGATAGTGGTAGTAAGAATGTACATCATCATGGGGTATGGGGAGGGGAGAGAAGAGGAGAAAATTTAGAACTCAAAATCTTGTGGAAGTGAATGTTGAAAACAAAAAAAAATAATTAAATTGATATGTGAAAAAAAGAGAACATATGAAAGGTAAACAGGAAAAAAAAACATGTTAATTAATAAGATTTAACTATTTTCCCTACACAGGAAGATGATACTTATAACTCTTCAGTACTGTATCTCTATTAGTGCAGCTAGAAGGGTGTGGGTATAAGTTAACTTTGATGTGATGGTATAAAATAATAAAGAAAGGATTAAAAAAACATATTGTACTGGGAGTAAGGGAATGGGAGAAACAGAATAGAGAAAATCACCTCACATGAAGAGGTACAAAAGACCTATTAAAGTAGAGGGAAAGAAGGGAGTAGGAGAGAATTGTTTGAATCTTATTCTCATAGGATTTGGCTCACAGACAGAATAACATACACACTCAGGTATAGAAATTTATTTTATCTTAAAGGGAAGTAGGAGGGGAAAAGGGAAATAAAATGAAAATGGGGATGTTGGAAGGGAGGGCAGAAGCAAGAGGGGAAAAGGGAAAGAAAGGGGGCACTTGCAGAAGGTAGGCCAGATTGAGGGAGATGGTGGTGACAAGAAAAGCTCTGGTGAGGAGAGACAGGGTGAAATGAGAGAGATAAGTACAGAGGGGAAAATAGTATGGAGGGAAATACACAGTTAGTAATCATAACTGTGAAAGTGAATGAGATCAACTCTCACATATAATGGAAGAAGTTGGCAGAATGGATTAAAAACTAGAATCATATATGTTGTTTACAAGAAACACATTGCAATATACATTTGAAGCAGAGAGAAATACGCACAGTAAAGGTCAAAGGCTAGAGTAGAATCTATTATGCTTCAGCTGAAGTAGAAAACAAAAACAACAACAAAACAAACAAACAGAAATAGAAGTATCAATTCTGATCTCAGACAAAGCAACAAACAGATTTAATTAAAAAAGATAAAGGAAAAAAACTACATCTTGCTAAAAGGTGCCACAGACAGTGAAGTAATATCAATACTAAACATATATACATCAATTGGTATAGCATCCAAATTCTTAGAGGAGCAGTTACATGAGTTATAGGAAGAAAGAGACAGCAAAACTATACTAATGGGGGACCTCAACTTCTCCCTCCAAGAAATAGATAAATCTAACCACAAAATAAACAGGAAAGAAGTTACGGAGATAAATAGAAGTTTAGAAAATTTAAATATACTTAGGCCTCTGAAAAAAATTGAATAGTTATAGAAAGAAATCTATATTTTTCTCAGTGGCAATGGCACATACATGAAAATTGACCATGTTCTAGGCCATAAAAACCTCATAACCCAATGCAGAAAAGCAGAAACATTAAATGCATCCTTTGAAGATCATGGCACAATAAAAATTACATGTAATAAAGAGTCAAGGAAAGATAAACTTAAAACTAATTGGAAATGAAATAATCTAATCTTAAAGAATGAATGGGTCAAACAACAAATTACAGAAACAATCAACAATTTTATCAAAGAGAATGACAATAATGAGGCAACATGCCAAAACTTATGTGATGATACCAAAGAGATTCTTGAGAGAAATTTATATCTCTGAATGCTTACATGAATAAAATAGAGAAAGAGGAAATCAATGAATTGGGCATGCAACTGAAAATGCTAGAAAAAGAACAAATTTAAAAACCCCAATTTAATACTAAATTAGAAATTCTGAAATTCAAAGGATATATTAATAAAATTGAAATTAATAAAACTATTGAACTAATAAATAAAATCAAGAGTTGTTTTTTAATGAAAAAATCAATAAAATAGATAAACCATTAGTTAATTTGATTTAAAAAAGAAAGAAGAAAACCAAATTACTAATATCAAAAAGTTTTAAAATGAATCATGAGTTGGAAAAGGAAAGAGCAAAACCCTCTAGTATTTTTGCCAAGAAAACTAAAATAGAGTCACAAAGAGTTGGACAACTTTAATGACTGAACAATGATACATCTCCCAATTTGGGGTTTTCTTGGAAAGATACTTGAGTGGTTTGACATTTCTTTCTCCAGCTAATTTTATAGGTTAGTAACTGAGTCAAACAGGGTTAAGTGATTTGCCTAGGGTCATATAACTAGTAAGTGTCTGAGGCCAGATTCATTACTTTTCTCAATATATGCCATATTTGCTTCCTCATATGAACTTTTTTCTTTTTGTTCTATATTTTCTTGTTTTTTCTTTATCAAATATTCACTATTAATTTCAGCATTTCTCCATAGTTCCCATAATTATCACTCTTAATTATGATAGTGTTCTTTGATACCAATGTATCCAAATGCATTCAATTGTTCTATTTTAGTGTTTTGGTTACTTCCAATTTTTGCAAGTACAAATAGTAATATTAATAACAAAATGATAATCTTTAAGCAAACAGTTCTTTTGTTGTTAAAGTTTGTTTTGTTTTATCATTCCACATTCAGGGTGCATTTTAATCATTGCAATTAATAGGTCAAACCCTATTTTCTTTTTACATTTTAGTGCATATTATCAGATTGTTGAACAAAAAAAATACTCTACAAATTTGCAATTCTACTAGCAATAAATTATTATTTTTATTATTTTTGACTAGGCAATGGTGTTAAGTGACACAGCTAGTAAGTGTTATGTGTCTGAGGCCAGATTTGAACTCAGGTCCTCTTGATTCCAGGGCTGATGCTCTATCCACTGTACCACCTAGCTGCCCTGCAATAAATTATTATACCAGATTCTTCACAATATAATCAAGTAAAATTTATTTAATGTGTTTTTAATGGTATGAGGTGGTACCTCAGTGTTTTTGTAGTTTTCATCTCTTTGTTAATGAGGTTGATCATTCTTGCAAGTTATTATCAATAATTCATTTTTCTGCTTCTGAAAAAATGTTTGGTTATATACTTTAACTTCCTGTACCCTCCTATATTTATAAGATAAGTAAATACTGAAATTGTTGATTCTAAATTAGGCCTAATTTGACCTCAGTTGAGCTGAAGTTTAATTTTGTACTTTTTAGGAAAATAGATTTGCCAAAGAAATAGAAAATAAAATGGGGAGGAAGCACTTTTACCTACTTAATAAAATGAATTTCAGTATTGAGTACATTGTCATGCAAAAAAATGGATTCTCTCAATTTCAAATGGACCTTTCTATTAATAAAAGAAGACCCACTAGACTTTGCAGTAATATGCTACCATGCACTTGATAGTAAAACATTTGCATTTCTTTAATCCTCTTTAAATTACTGATACATTAATACTGGCTTTCCTCTAAATTGGTTATAATTAGAGAAGTGGTATACTAAGAGCAAAATTCCCATTTTAAAATCATTATAAATAAATATTCAGGCAGCATATTTTATTTATCACCACACAGAATATATCTAGTATTTATCTTTATCTTAGCCAACTACAAATATAGATTCATCTTTTGCTTCAGTCAACATGTATTTATGTAGAGAAGGAACAGAAATTCTGTTATAATGTTAGTTAGAAATATAAAGTCAAAATGGTAATTAAAGAAGACAGGTAGCTATTCCTGTTATATAAAAGAAAATTTTAATAGATGTTGGACTAAACAATACTCCATCACATACTATGTATTGTCACCCACTGAATAATTTTCTACCAGATGAAAGAAATGGAACCAAATACAGGTCTCAATCAATGTACATCAATTAAAAAAAAGATACTTGGTCTGATTGTTGGTATAACTAACAAATATCCATTAACATTGCATTGATTTATAATATATTATTTACAAGTATAACTTTTTACCTACAAAAGTGTTGAGTTCAAGGCTCTCTGTTATGGTCAAGAGATTTTAAGAACACTGGAAACAAGAGATGTTTTCATTTTAGTGCTTGAAATTGAACAAATTCACAGTTTAATATCTAGCATTCATGCTAGCCTCTTTGCAATCTACAATTATAGTTCTCTTCGATGGAAAGTCATCAAATTCCAGCTTCTATATCTAAAATATCCAAAACCCAGTGTTCTATATCAAAAAATTATATAACCTTACAATTTTACTTAAATTATAGAATCCTACATTATTTTAAGGAGACCAAATTAAAATAGAATATGTATTTTGTGGGTTTCATGGATTGTACTTTGTGTCTAGATGAGTAAACAAAGATCATGTTTTATGTCATCATGTCTACAGTATTTTACAAGTAGGATAAATTCTCAGGACTCAATAATCATGAGATGTTATCAATGAAAACTTTCAGAAAATAAAATTATGAATATTTGGAAAGTGAATTGTTAAGTTTCTTTGGAGGAATAAGTCTAGACAATTAATCCTAGAACATGGCCTCTATGCTATGGAGGGTGAATCAAAATAATTTCCTAATCTAGGAAATGAAAAATTCTCCCTCAATGCCTTTTTAGGGTATCCTTTTGGCTAAGTTTGACTTTTCCCTTCTGCTTTTGAAAACTGTCATTTTTTTTTAATGGATGAAATTGCAGAGTGCTGTGGGTCAATGAGGAAGATACATTTTAACTGGGATAAAGGGGTTAATGAAGCTCAGATGTGGCTTTTTCTGATCATTTCTGTAACATTGTGTGGTAAATGTTTGATTTTACATGAAAAAGCAACATACCTATATGGGCCCACTCTGGTATCCTATGCAAACTTAAACATTTAATTAGTGAGGAGGAGACTCATAAGGAGTAAGGGGAGAGGAATGAGGATTTACATAACTTCATTTCTCCTTATTTTTGGAAGCTCTTATTTTCTTTCTGTGTATGCTTCAATTTGTATTCTGGAGTAAATCATTTACAAAAAATGCCATTCAGGCTTTCAAATCTTCCATGTCACCAATTTTTGATTCTTTTTTCCTGTTGGGGTTTGATGCTATTAGAGGAATGACCATAAAGCGAATCAGACCTGCACTTCCAGGTACCATTGTTTTAGTCAAACATTCCTGAACTTGTTCGTGCCTAATGTGCTGACTAGTTGCTAAAGCAGCTCAACAGGAGGATCTGTCTAAGTTTTTTTAAATTATAAATGGTTCTTGTGCAAAAAGCAAACAGACAAAAAAAAACCTTAGTAGAATTCAGCTCATTCCTTTTCTTGTTCCTTCTCTGCTCCCCCAACCTCATATCATTCCATATGCATTTCATTTTATTGAATATTTTTACAGTTAACACAATAGTTCAAGAGGAGAATATAGCAATCAGATGGAGAAATGCCAGTTTAATTATTACTCAAGTTGTAATGTAGTGGCAATATCATTATATTCAAAGCCAGAGAAGTAACTCTTCCAGTAACTGCCAGTGAGATACTAGCACTTCCCCTAACCTCCATGGATGTTCTCATCTGAACAATAAAGGAGGATGACAGACTTCTAGTAAAATATGCCAGTATGAAAGGTACTAGTAAAATTCATTTCCTTTTATAAAACTATCTCATGGAAAAGAAATAAAATGTGTCAAAGGAAGCAAAAACAGAAAACATCAATACAAAAAAAACTCAAGTTGGAGTTCATAAAGCAAAAACAGCAGAAAATTGAAATATATATAATCTGTCCTATTCTGAGATACTTTGAAAAGGGAAGGGGAAACAGCCACAATAGCAACACTTTTCCCTTCTAAGACAACTATAAGGAAAAAGGCAGTAGATGAATTGCTGGTCCATTTTGCATCATTAAAACAAAAAAGAGACAATGAAAGGAAGTACCTTTCAAATTATGTCAGGAGAAATTTCTCAACCAAAAGAGAGAAGTTTTATTCACATATTCACCAAACACTTAGTATAAAAGAATAAAAGCAGAATTGCATTTGTCTCTGAAGGACTGCTACTGGGATGTCATTAAAAAAAACCAGCTTATAAGAACAAGTTGATGATGACAACAATGATGAAAACTATTTAGGTATTTATTCATTCATTCATTCTTTAGAGCATAGTGAAGACCAGAAATAGATATACTATACTAGATATATCAAACATTTGCAATAATTGTTTTATCTCCTGATAAAATCTATGAAATGGCCAAAATCAAAGAATAGAACCAAAAAGAACTCTATGGGAAATATCTCCATGAACATATTAAAAATGTGTCAATAAAAGAAGTGTCAATATGTGAGTTGACATGGAGGAGTTTATGGTAGCAATGCAAGACCTATACATTTGCACCATACAATTTGGAAATGTAATCCTCCAGAAACTCAGACTTGCTAATGGATACATATTTTGTAAGGAAATGCACATTCATATTTATATAGCACATTAAAGCTTACGGAATGCTTTATAGACATTATCTAATTTGATCCTTATAACAGTACTGTGAGGTTGTTGTTATTATGCCCATCATAAAGAGGAAATTGAGGTGCAAAGAGATTCAGTACCTTGTCAAAGGAAACAATTATCTGAGGTTGTGTTGGAACAAAGTCTTTCTATTTCCAAACCCAGTGCTCTTTTTACTCTTCAGCAGTGACAGAATACTTCTTTTTATTGTCAACTGTGAAAATTCCCTTACACATGTGTGTGCATACATACACATATATATCTATATATACATATGCATACATACATACATATCACTTTTTGAGTTTAACATATATTCACACATGTCATATTATATAAACATATTTCTTTTCACCAACCCCTATGAGATTTTCTGATTTCAATTCTCTAGGATCCATAGAGATGACAAGAATTATACTTCATAAGAATATATTCAGACATATGCTTCAAATATTAGTGGCAAGCCCGATTAAGGAGGCTAGCTAGAATTTAGCAATGTCATAGAAAAAAGTTGTACCATCTTTTTTTAAAGTTATATAAATTGTCACTGCTTGTGATTTTTTTCCCCTCTACTAGGGTTTAACAGAATGTCCTGATTTTGCAAACATTTGTGGGCTTTCCAAAGGTTACAAACCCAAAAATCTTAGATTTATGACCCACAGAGGTTAAGTGATTTTCATAGTAACAAAATTCATTCACATTAAGGTTATTTTTCAAAATTCATCACCTCAGCAAATAATAGATTCCCCCTCCTCCATTCATATTTGTTTTATTTCCATCTACTAAGTTTTAGAGAGAAGTCACCAAACTCAAGGACATGAGTTGAACAATTCTACTATACTATTTATTTGGGATTTATTTCTTCCTAATTCATAAAATTGTATGAGGGTGTTTGAAAATTAAGCACAGTAGCAGTATTTAAACTTTGATTGTCTCATTTTAAAAAATCAAGACAAGTATTACTGACCAGCTTGTAAACAGAAGACTAAACTAGATAATTCCATAAAGCCCCTTCCATCTTAAGAATCAGTGATTTCTGAAATCTATTACAGTAGATTTTCCTTCAATACTGATTTATAAAGTCAGGAGAAATGCTGTTTTAAAGATTTGT
Organism: Vombatus ursinus; assembly: GCF_900497805.2. Taxonomy (NCBI): domain Eukaryota; kingdom Metazoa; phylum Chordata; class Mammalia; order Diprotodontia; family Vombatidae; genus Vombatus; species Vombatus ursinus. The sequence continues at coordinate 40,717,357 of NW_020954556.1, read as the reverse complement.
TTTCAATTTTCCCAAGCTGCAAGATGCATAAAGTCTTATGTTTGCAAATATTTCCATATTGTTATTCTCCAACTGTGGTAAATATTCACCTGAAGCTTCCCAATTAGAAAATCAGATTTTAAGAACTAATAATATCATTCTAAAAATAAGCACCACTATTCTTTTCACCTTCTTGCTCAGTTTGCAAATAATATTTGATCACATGGATTCATATTCTGCATAAGTTGTGACACACTGAATCTTATTTTGGAATGAAGAAAAGTCTATTCTGAAGACATATTCTGTTCAAGGATTAGTTTTTAACTGACAGTTTCCTTAAACTGCACCTAGGACCTAATTCAAAGCTACCACAGTCATCAAGCAGAGAAAAAGTCTGCCTGTACCTCTATGTGAGTAATATGAACTCTTGTCAATCATTTCTTCAGTGTGGATCATGCCATGCTGCTCTTTACTCAGAAACTCAAATCAATGTTGAGAAGGGGCAAAGTATGCTTTTGTTTTAATGCCTCAAGTGCAACCATACAACCTCCTAGTTTGTGTAGGAGGCCTATGAACAGAAGACAGCAATGAAGAGAGAAAAAGGTAGGTATAGGTACATGAATATGATATGCTTTCACATATTGCTATTTTTGATGACTTAAGATAATTCTGAATTCTTCCCTCCCCTAGATCTCAGCTCAGAATTAAACCTTTAGATATGAACACAAACATAATTTCTGAAATTATTTGATAGGCTTCACTGAGCATTCCAACCCTCTCAGATAATGCTATATTAAAACTTTAATTTAGATAATCATGTTATAATATCATTTAATAATAAATATTTATGGTTTTTTTATGGGCAGACCTTTAGCTAAGTGCTAAGTACAAAAAAAAAGAAAAAGAAAAAGAAAGAAAGAAAAAGAGAAAGAGAAAGAAAGAAGGAAAGAGAAAGAAAGAAGGAAGGAAGGAAAGAAAGAAGAAAGGAAAGAAATAAAGAAAGAAAGACAGCAGGGAAAGAAAGAGGAAGGAACAAACATTATATTTAAATTAATTGCTATAGGAAACTAGTGAGGTTATTCCTTCTATCAATGCAGATGTACACCTGCTTTTAGAGAGTTTCCTGGAGAAACTGAGAGGTTAAATGACTTGTCCAACATCACACAGACAGTATGTGTCAGAGGCAATACTTGAGAAAAAGGTCTATCTGACTCTGAGATTGACTATCTCTCCACTCTATACTATTTTGATTTTCAATAATAACCATCATTATGCTAACCTTACATCTTCTTTCCATTAACATTACATAATGGCTTTTTGATATACATGAACCAAAATGTTTCACAGGAAAAAAAATCCTCTAAGACATGTTTGTGGAAATATAACTAAATTTATTCTTCCTCAAATCATTTCTTCATTGCTCAGATCCATCTACTGTAAAGTACACCGGCTTCAGTTTAAGTTTGATTTTGCTGCTGATATGGGAGTACAACAGAATCCTACATTCTGTCAGAGGCCTTTCCTAATCCAAGAATACCTAATAACTCACTCTGAGATTATCTTGCAGCTCTTCTGAGTATATACATGCATGATTATTTGCATATTGTCTCTCTCATTCAAATGTGAGGTCCTTGAGGGCAGATACAACATTTTCTGATTTCTTTTTGTATTCGTAGGGCTTAGCACAGTGCCTAACACATAATAAGATCTTGATTGTGTGTATCATCTTGTTCAGAAAATGAACCCTTACAGACCAGTAACAGTTCCTTCTGTAAGGAACCATTTGATTCCAATTTAACATAGTCATTACCTGTTCTTAGAACACCTTAAAAAATAATTCAACGCAGAATGTTACTATCCTTCTTCCCTTGCAAATGAGGTTATGTGAATTCTCAGTTGAAGTAGTATACTTCCTATATTTGCATATCCATTTTTAATCAGACAGCCTCCAATACCAGTTGCTAATTAGATTTCTGAACACTTTCCCTCCCTCTCTTGCTTAGCTCTATCAGCCTATCTTAACAATGCAAATTATTTGCAAAGCTAGCTTATCTAATTTTACTACATAAAAGGCTTCCTTGTTAATGAGGCAACTGAAAATTTCAATGTCTGTAAAAGCTTTCTCCTACTGCCTCAGAAATGCTACTTAGGAGGGACTGTTCTATAGTCATCCTGCTATTAAAATCACTTTCTTCAATCCAGATTTTTCAGTTACTAAATTTGTCAAGTGAACAAAAAATCTGAGATGACATGAAAAAATTATTGCTTCCCACCACCTCTTAAACCCAGAGTTCACATACTTATAACAAACAGCATATATACTATTTCAAGACATAAAAAATAGAATTGCTTTCATTTCTGTCCCATATTGAACAACCCCTAGTTAAATTATCAAACATCTGTTCCCAAAAAACCTACATTTCACTATATCCCCATATTCCAGATGAGCTGGACTTTCAAGATGAACATTTTAATGTACAAAGGGTTCTAATATTTTCTGCAACTATCATTCCTCTACATAGGAATAACCTGAGAAAGCCAACCATGTACCAAGGAGTTAAGCTGTTTGGATGATGCCATACCATAATAATTAACTGTAAATTTAAAGGACTCATCCCTGGAGAGGTGATTGTTACTGCTAGGAGCTATGAGAAACAGGGCCAGATGTCCATCTACATTAATGTTATCTCATTGGCAGGGTCCTGCTGAGAAATGCTCCAAAGATGACATGTGTCTGTCATCCCTACCAAATCAGAAAAAAACAGCCAAACTCAATCTGTGAATGATGTTACATATACTCATGAAGTGTGATTGCAAAGAGGGAGGCACATCTCCATGACTGCAAATTTTTAAAATGCAGACATTTAAACAAAGATTACTGAATGATTACAAACTAAATTGTTAGTTTCTACAAGACAGATATTCAATGAATATTATTTTATATGTACATTGTGTAACAGTTCACTCAACAAAATCTTAGTTTGTACAATTCACCGTGTAAGGTGCTGTGGAACATGCAAAGATAGAAAAGCAATAACTCTTGCCCTCAAAATCTTACAGTCTGGTAAACTCTGAATCATATTTTACATGAGGTTTAACAAATGCTCTTTGATGATGAGGAAAGAATATCTCAATTTCCTCCAAAAACGATGAATTGTGTCTTCATAGGAAAAAAATTAGTCTCCAAAATTTTTATAGTCATTTGGGCTTCTGTGCCTTTACCCAGATTGCCTCTTGACTTGAAATTCACTCCTTTCTGCCTGTCCAAAACATCCATCATTCAAGACCTTACTATCATTACCATTATGAAGTCTTCTCTGACTACTGTCAATACAGGATAATTTCTCTCACTTCCAAAATTCATGGAACTCATTCTACTTTTCATTAATTATTTAACCATACACTACCTTGTCAGATAATTTATACTATTTTATGTGTTATTCAACTTTTTACATGTGTGTTTGTGCTTCATGGTCCTGTGTAGACCTTTAGGGCAGAGAAGATTTGTTATAGGGCTTTGTATCACACACAAGGCCCAGCAATCTTATGTGATCAGGAAATTTCTATGGAATAAATGAAAGGCAGCCTGAGATAAAGGGGCAGAGGGGTGATAAAATGCATTGTCATCTCAGAGCTTTGATGCTGGCATGACTTAACAATCACCCTGTACCTCATTCTATAGGATATTTATACTTTCAAAACCGTCCTTAATGTGATACTGAGGAGAAGGCAGCCAGAGCTAGCATGTACATGTATAGAATGACCTAACCACTCAATCCTTCTCTCTGCTCCCCCAAACACACACACCATCTACACCTGAAGAAGTACACAGAAAGATTAAACCTATGATAATCATAAACATGAACTATGTTCTAAGTCTGATTGCTCTAAAACTTTGTATTGAAAGGTATGTATCTGTTTAAACATGGGCATAGGAATAAGAGATTAGAATGGAGGTGATTAGATGAATAAACTTCTTGTCCAATGTGAAAAGGCATTGTAAATAAAATTTAAAGAAAAAAGAAAAAAAATGAATCCCTCTATGATGGAAAAACACTATTAACATTATTATTAGCATGATTAACATTCACTATTCCCAATATTTACTGCATTTTCATGACTTGCCAATCAGATAATAGCAGAAATCACTGAAAAAATATGACATTGTGTTCTGGATCTTTTCAAACTATATTCAAATACATTCTTAGGGATTATTTATATAAGGAATAACATCTGAGAATCTGCAATTATCTTCCTTTACCTTCCAAACCAATATAAAAATACTCTTTTAATGGGAATTTAAATAGTACAATGTGAGAAAATTGCAGTTAAGGTTTATCTTACAATTATTGAACGTTATTGATGAATATGAACCTTATAGTTATGTAGGTAAAGTGTTGGTTAAATTGACTCATTTATCCACTTCAGAATTTAGTGCTGAGTTATAAATCTTCATTGTTTCACAGTTTGGTTTTGTTTTTCCTTAATCCAAGGAAGTGGGTACAGAACATAATGTTTAGAGACTGATTTTTTTTTCCTACATAGGGAATAGTATTTTCTATATAATTATTTTCTTGGAATAACTCTCTATTAATTTTTCATGTTTAGACACTGAAGAAATTTCATCTTGATTTATTGCCTCTCTAATGGATTTTGTATTGGATTTACATGACCAAAGAATTCATCACCAAGTGGCCCAACACTAACGACCTTTTTAATATTTATATAGACTGAGTTTTAGATACATACATGGTATCTAGCATTTGATGATATGGGATTGGAGCTCAGGAGAGAAACTAGAGTTGAATAGTCCTAGTCTTAAACATAGAAAACACACTCAGTCTGTTGCTGGAACAAAGTTAAAATGTATCTAGCAAGGATGAACTCCAGAGCTTGTGCTCTATTGGCATAGACTTTAACAAACCAAGGTCACCACTGTGGTATGATGAGGCAGTATAGTAGGATTGTAAAAATATAGAATGTGAAATTATCATGACCTTCGAGATGGTAATAGAGACACTAAAAATAGGGTAAGGTTTATTTTGAAAAGGGGGAAATAATTATTTCTCTTTAGACATATATAGTTCAAGATGCCTATGTTATATCCAGTTTAAAGATGTCTAAAAGACCCTTGATGATATAGAACTGGAGCTCAGGAGAAAGAATACGGCTGAATGTGTCTTCTCAGTACAGAGGCTCAGAAAGCATTACCCACCCACCCTTTCCCCATAGACATTCTGATGTTAAACATCCTTGGTTGTTTCAACCATTACTTTTATGTCCTTTTATGCAATGAACGTGAAGCTATTCACCATTCTGGATGCCCTGCATCTATTTCAAGTTTGTCAATGTCCTTCCTGACCAGGGCAGAGTACAGAGAGATTTTTACCTTCTTCATCCTTGGTGCCCTTACTATGCTTACATTGTTAAATAGTGCAATACAATGTTTTGTTTTGTTTTGTTTTGATCATATCACACTGCTGACTCATAGCGAGATTTCAGTTTAATAAAATCTCCAGATCTCTCCCACTCCCACCAAAGAAATTTCTCTGTAGTTGCAACTAAAAGACACTGGAGATTGTAGCAATACTTTGCTTCTCATAAGTCAATATAATATGTTCTTACAAATTCTAACACTACCAACAAATACATTGGATCATGTTGTCAAATTGTCTTTCCTCTCAAAGGATCATCTTATGTTCGCCTCTTGCCCCACTGCACCCCACTCTAATACTCAGGCTACATAAGAACTTAGATAGGAGCTGGCAAAGTTCATCATATGATTTTACAAATCAAAAAACAAGAATGATTTTAAAGGGACTATCTCACTTTTCCTTTTTCTCCTGACAATTTTGATGCAGTACTAGAAGCAGAAAGAAGAAAGTAATTTTAAAATTTGATTTTGTAAGATTTTTAACTTTTGAATTTTGCCTTTGCAAATTGTACCAAGAATTGAGTCAAATCACTATTTTAAGAACTTGAAAACATATATTTCATTTGGTGTCCAAGATTCTTCACACTGAAAAGGGATATACTCAATTCATCTTCTGGTAAACAAACATACTTTTTATTTTGAGAAATAGAACATAACAAAATTACCCTTTTTATTTGTTTCCATTCCCCGATGAGTGATAGTTTCTTGACTTATGTACCATTCTCATTATTCTTTTGGATTACTATCAGTTGCATATGTATATTATATATATGTATGTATATATGTATATATATATGTATATGTATGTATGTATGTACATATTCTATTCACCCATTTAACTTGTTGCAAACAAATCTCATTATCAGTGAATATCAAAAGTCCAGTATAGAAAAGGTAGTTATTTCACTTATCCCTCTGAAACAGCAACATAAAAAAAATCTATCATTGGAAAGCTAGTGAATGTTTTATGCTCATCTTAAGCTTCTGCTGACATTTACTACAAACATTTCAGTTTCTGTCAAAATAACTTTTTTTCTTGCAGTATCAATTTCTATCTGTATAATCAGTGTTGACACTAATATCTTCTGTATTTTTTTTTCTGATTAAGTTACTAAGTTCTCCAGTAATGTCAGGTAATTTAAAACATAGAATCTTAATGCCCTGAACTAATAAGTGTTATGTATTGTCAGGGGACTTTTAATGGAGTGTTGTTTTCAAGCAATTTTAATGCATCTTGTGAACATTGAAGTATTTTACTAAATATTGACTCTTGCTAATCAATTGTACAAACTTTTTGAGTTCCTCTGATTTACCCTTATCTCAAATTTCTTCATAATCTAAATCATTACAATTTATATGTGATTTAATTTAACAATTAAAAACATTCAGAAAAGGATATCCAAAAGTGTTTTTAAGTACTCTATCCAGTGTTAAATATTCCTATAAAGTAGTTTTATCTGATTTCTAAAATAAATGTCTTGGTCTTTAGTATAATGCTTTATTGTTATTTCATAATAAGTAGCTAGAAAGGCCAATCTGAAGAATGCTTTTGTAGTTATTTTCAAATATTTGAAGAAATATGGTATAGAAGAGAGGTTGAATGTGTGCTTCTGACACTAGGAAAGAAATTGGAATAATGGGTTGAACTGGTGAAGTGTCAAATTTAGACTTTTATTGATTAGTTATGCCAATGTAAAATGATCACTTTCAGGTGATACTGGACTTTCCTTCATTTAGGATTCTTTTTTCCCTTTTTAAAAATTTATTTAAATTTATTTTTAGTTTTCAACATTCACTTTTATAAGATTTTGAGTTCCAAATTTCCCCTCTTCCTCTTCTCCCCCCTTCCCAAGACACATACAATCTGATACAGGCTATATATGTACAATCATATTAAACATATTTCCACATTAGTTGTGTTGTGAAAGACGAATCAGAACAAAGGGGAAAAAGCATGAGAAAGAAAAAAAAGAGATAGAAACTAGTATGCTTCAATCTGCATTTGGACTCCATGGTTCTTTCTCTGGATGTGGATAGCATTTTCCATTGTGAGTCTTTTGGGATTTTCTTAAGTCATTTTATTGCTAAGAAGAGCTAAGTCTATCAAAGTTGGTCATTGCACAGTGTTACTATTACTGTATACAATGTTCTCCTGGTTCATCTCACTTCACTCAGCATCAGTTTGTGCAAGTTTTTCCAGGTTTTTTCTGAAACCTTCCTGCTCATTATTTCTCACGAAACAATAGGATTCCATTATATTAATATACCATAACTTGTTTAGCCATTCCCCAATTGATGGGCATCCATTCAATTTCCAATTTTTGCTACCTCAAAAAGAGCTACTATAAATATTTTTGTACATATGGATCTTTTCCCCTTCTTTATCATCTCTTTGGGATACAGAGCTAGTAGTGCTATTGCTGGATCAAAGGGTATGTATAGTTCTATAGTTGTACGGGTATAGTTCCAAATTGCTCTCCAGAATGGTTGGATCAGTTCACAACTCCATCATCAATGCATTAATGTTCTAATTTTCTCACATCTTCTCCAACATTTATCATTTTCCTGTTTTGTCATGTTAGCCAATCAGATATGTGTGAGGTGGTGCCTCAGAGTTGTTTTAATTTGCATTTCCCTAATCAATAGTTATTTAGAACATTTTTGTATGATTATAGATAACTTTAATTTCTTCCTCTGAAAACTGCCTGTTCATAACCTTTGACCATTTATCATTTGGGGAATGACTTGTAGTCTTATAATTTTGACTTAGTTCTTTATATATTTTAGAAATGAAGTCTTTTTTCAGAGGAACTGGTTGAAAAAAAAATATCTCCCAGCTTTCTAGTTCCCTTCTATTCTTGGTTGCATTGCTTTGTTTGTGCAAAACCTTTTAAATTTAAGGTAATAAAAATTGTCCTTTTTGCATTTCATAACGTTCTTTATCTTTTTTTTGATCACAAACTATTCCATGCTTTCCTAATTTTCTTAGGGTATCACCCTTTATGTCTAAATCATGCATCCATTTTGACATTATGTTGGTATATGGTGTGAGATGTTGGTCTCTGTCTAGTTTCTTCCATATTTTTCCAGCTTTCCCAGCAGTTTTTGTCAAATAATGAGTTCTTGTCCTAGAAGCTAGAGTCCTTGTGTTTATTAAATATTAGATTACTCTTCTGGGAGCAAAGATGGTGGGGTAAGCAGTAAGTTGCTATCATTCTACCTTACTGACCTCTAAAAACCCAGAAAATATTGCCCCAGGAAAAATCCTGGAATAGCAGAGCCAGCATAAAGATAGAGTGCAGCAGTCTTTAAGCCCAGGAGGCTAGGGAGATTAAAGGGTAAATGGTGTCTTGCTCTGGTGGAAGGGAAGCAGTACAGGATGAGAGGCATCCTGGCAAGCCAGTGGCAATCCCCACCTCAGCAAACCAGGAGGTTTGCCTCCTGAGCCCCAGGGTGATGGAGCAGACAAGAGCCAACAGCAGGACCCTCATGTGCCTTGGCAGAGACAGGGGAACTGGTAGGCTACAGATTAGAGAACCATCATATGTGTCAGCAGCAGGCATCCTCCAGCAGCCAATCCTCCCAGTCCTTCTGTACAACTTGAGGTGAGCAAGTACCTTCTAGCAGACATACCTCCTCATGCTTCAGCATCACCCCAGGCCTGGAGAAGTCCTCTAGCACTGAACTTCTCTATGCCTCAATGCAACTCTAGGAGGGCAGGCATCCTCCAGAAACTGAATCTCCCAATGATTCAGCACAACTCAAGGTGGACAAGCATTATCCAGCAGCCTAACCTCCCAGTGCTTCTGCACAGCCAGAGTGAGCAGGCATCCTCCAGGGGCCACACCCCTCTATCCTAAAAGCTGCAGCATAGCCCTGGGGAAATGGAGAAAAACCCCACTTGGCCATGGCACACAACAGCCACCATGACTAGAACTGCAGCTCAGCAACATGTAAGCTGTCACACCCCTACAGTCTCCAGCTGCCAGCACCGGAGGCCCCAGAACACAAAGCCAGTGAACAGGCCCCTGGAGCCCAGCACAAGAAGCTAGGGACAGTGCCCCCTGTGCTCTATCAGGAGACCTCAACTTTACAATACAGGAAATAGGGAAACATCATGAGCAGAAAGCGGAAGTGGACAATAACCATAGGTTCTTTGTAAGGGGACAGGAGAGATCAAAACAAATTCAGAAGATGACAACATTGTCAATATACCCTCATCCTTAATCTCAAAGGAGTATATGAACTGGTCTCAAGCCCAAAAAGACTTCTTGGGAGAGTTCAAGGAGCATTTTAAAAGTCAAATAAGAGAAGCAGAAGAAAAATTAGGAAAATAAATGAGAGGTATGCAAGAGAGAATCAACAGCTTGGAAAAGGAAGGATAAAAATTGACTGTAGAAAACAATTCCTTAAAAATTGGCCAAATGGGAAAAAAAGTACACTGAAGAAAACAATTCCTTAAAAAGTAAAATTGGGCAAATGGGAAAGGAGGCATAAATACTCACTGAAGAGAAGAACTCTTTATAAAGTACAATTGGCCAAATGAAAATAGAGATACTGAAACTGAAACAAAACTGAAAGAAAAAACTGAAGAAAACATTTCATTAAAAATTAGAATTGGGAAGTGGAAGCTAATGACTCTATGAGTCATCAAGAATCAGTCAAACAAAATGAAAAGAATGGAAAAAATAGAGGAAAACACCAAATCCCTCATTGGAAAAGGAACTGACCTGGAAAAAAAAAAGAAGATCCAGGGGAGATAATTTAAGAATTATTGAGGGCAGAGTCAAGATGGCACCATAAAGGCAGGAACTTGCCTGAGCTCTCCCCCAAACTCCTTCAAATACCTAACCAATTCTCAAGCAGCAGAAACCCCAAAAAGACAGAGTGAAACAAATTTCCTGCCCAAGACAACCTGGAAAGTCAATAGGAAAAGTGTGTTGCAGCAGGCTGAGAGAGGAGCACAATCCAGTGCAGGTCACATAAGCACGGGCCAGGCCCCAGAAAATGCAGAACAGGCCTCAGGGTACTGAATCACTGGCACAAGTGAAGGTTTGCAGACTTCTTATCCCACAAACACCAAGGACAACTTAGAAGGTCAGTAGGAAAGATGTGTTGGACTTAGGTGAGAGAGGAGTGTGGGACAGCCCAAACCCCAGCACAGTCCTGGCCCCTGCTGACCTTGAGAGTGACTGAATCAGCACTGGCAGCAGCAGTGACTCTCTCCAGAGCTCTCAGTCCAAAGATGGTATTGGAATAGAACAATGGGTCAGAAGATTAGAGGGGTCTCTTTGGTAACACTGAGTCAGGACTCTGTTGCTTTGCCAATACTTAGATTTGGGTCACTGAGCTGGGTGGCAATGATGGGGTGAGGAGAAGCACTAGCATAGCAGAGCTTGTGGCAGCAATGAAGAAGGGACCTTCCTCACAGTTTCAGGGCAGAAAAGAGTGCTTGTGGTCACTCAAACCCCAAAGCACAGGCCAGGAGAATAGTAAACATCTCTCCTTAGATCATAGAACCTTGGAAGAGCTGAAAACTTACAGATCCCTAGAAGTTTTTTTGAAAACAGATGCATAAAACTCTGAAGCTTGGGACAGTGGGGCCTACATACTGGAAGCAGAGACCAACCTTAAGAAAGAGTTAAAAAGTCAAGCAATAGGTTGGGAAAATAAGCAAACATTGGAAAAAAACTATGACTATAAAAACTTACTTTGGTGACAAGGAATATTAAAAGATATACTCAGAAGAAGATAACAAAACAAAGCTTCTAAATCCAAAGCTGCCAAGGAAAATATGAATTGGTTTCAGGCCATGGAAGAGCTCAAAAATGATATTGAAAATCAAGTAAGAGAAGTAGAGGAAAAAATGGGAAGAGAAATGAGAATGATGCAAGAAAATCACAAAAAAAAAAAATGAACCAACAACTTGGTAAAGGTGACTCAAAAAAAAGACACTGAAGAAAATAACATTTTAAAATAGACTAGACCAAATGGAAAAAAAAAGCTAATGAGGAGATGAATGCCTTAAAAAGAAAAACTGGTCAAATGGAAAAGGAAGTCCAAAAGTTCACTGAAGAAGGTAATTCCTTAAAAATTAGAATGGAGCAAATGGAAGTCAATTGCTCTTTGAGAAATCAATAAATTTTAAAACAAAACCAAAAGAATGTGAATATTTTATTGGAAAAACAACTGATCTCAATAATAGAACCAGGAGAAATACTTTTAAAATTATTGGACTACCTGAAAGCCATGGTTAAAGAAAGAACCTAGACATCATCTTTCAAGAAATTATCAAGGAAAACAGTCCTGATATTCTAGAACCAGGGGGTAAAATATAAATTGAAAGAATCCATTGATCACCTCCTGAAAGAGATCCCAAAATGAAAACTCAAGAAAATCCAAAATGGATAGATAGATAGATAGATAGATAGTTAGATAGACAGATAGATATAGATATATAAATATAGGCAAATTTCAGAGTTCCCAGGGCAAGGAGAAAATATTGCAAGTAGCCAGAAGGAAATAAGATGATACCTGTAACTCTTAAGAACCGTATCTTTATTATGACATTTAGAAGGGGTATATATAGACAGAGGGTGTTGGTATAAATTGATTTCTTATGTGATACAAAAACAATGAATTAAGAAGTGAAAAAAGATTGTACTGAGAGAAGAGGAAAGGAGGAAGAAAAAAGGAGTAAAGTACATCACAGGAAGAGGTGCAAAGTCCTATTACAGGAGAAGGAAAGAAGAGAGGGAGGTAAGCATTGTTTGAACCTTATTCTCATCAGATTTGGCTCTAAGCAGCAATACCTAACACATTCAATTTGGTGTAGAAAATGTCTTACTCTATAGAAAGTAGGAGGTGAGAGGGTAAAGAAAAGTGAGGGAGTAGATAGAAGAGAGGGAAGAAGGAAAGAAAGAAGTAGTAAGGGATAGGGGATAAGAAAAGGAAAGGGGGTGATAGAAGGGAGGCAGATTGAGGAAGGCAGTGAGGAAGGCAAAACACTGGTGAGGAGCAAAGGGGAGAAAGGAGAGATAAAAGCATAAAGAGAAAGAAAATAGGATGGAGAGAAAGACAGAAAACATAACTGTGACTGTGAATGGGATGAACTATCCCATAAAATGGAAATGGATAGCAGGGTGGATTAAAAACCATAAGCCTACAAAATGTTGTTTATAAGAAGCACATTTGAAGCAGAGAGATAAACACAGAGTAATGGGGAAAAAAGACTAGAGTAGAATATACTACGATTAAAGTGAAGTTTTAAGAAAAAAAAAAGGGTAACAATCCTGATTTTGGCCAAACAAAAGAAAAAGTAGATCAAATTAAAAGAGATAAGGAAGGAAACTATAAAGTGTTAAAAGGTACCATAGACAAGGAAGTAATATCATTATTAAACACATATGCACCAGATAGTATAGCATCCAAATTCTTAAAGTTAAGTGAGTTACAGGAGGAAAGATAGCAAAACTATACTACTGTGGGACCTCAATCTCCCTGTCTCTGAACTAGATAGATCTAACCATACAATAAACAAGAAAGAAGCTAAAGAGTTGAATAGAATTTTAGAAAATTTAGATATGGTGGACCTCTTGAGAAAATTGAATGGTGATAGAAAGGAATATACCCTTTTACCTCAGAGGTACATGCAACCTACCCAAAAATTGACCAGGTACTAGGGCATAAAAACTTTACAATCCAAAGCACAGAGGCAGAAATATTAAATGTATCCTTTTCAAATCATGATGCAATAAAAATTACATGTAATGAATGGTGAATTTAAAATCCCCCATTAAATACCAAATTAGAAATTATGAAAATCAAAGGAGAGATTAATAAAATTAAAATTAAGAAAATTGTTCAACCAATAAATAAAACTAAGAGCTGCTTTTCTGAAAAAAAAACAATAAAATAGATAAATCTTTGGTTAATTTAATTTTAAAAAAGGAAGAAGAAAACCAAACTACCAGTATCAAAAATGAAAATGGTGAATGCACCATCAATGAAATAGAAAATGAAACAACAATTAGCAGCTATTTTGCCCAATTGAATGTCAATAAATCTGACAATAAAAGTAAAATTGATGAATATTTGCAAAACATAAATTCCCCAGATTAACAGAAGAGCAAATAAAATGCTTAAATAACCCCATTTCAGAAAAAAAAGAAATTGAACAAGCCATCAATGAACTCTCTCAGAAAAAAAATCTCTAGGGCCAGATGGATTTAAAAGTGAATTCTACCAAACATTTTAAAAGCACTTAATTCCAGTGCTACATAAATTATTTGGAAAAATAGACAAAGAAGAAGTTCTGCCATTTTTTCGTGATACAAATGTGATGCTGATACCTAAACTGGGAAGAGCAAAAACAGAGAAAGAAAATCATAGATCAATTTCCCAAGTGAGTATAGTTGCAAACATTTTCTGTAAAATATTATCAAAGAGATTAGAGCAATTAATCAGAGAATAATTCATTATGACCATGTGGTATTTATACCAGCAATTAAGGGATAGATCAATATTCAGAAAACTGTCATCATAATTCATCATATTATTAATGAAATTAATAGAAATCACATAATTATTTCAATTGATGCAGGAAAAGCTTTTGACAAAATACAACAACCATTGATATTAAAAACACTAGAGAAGATAGGAATGAATGGAGTTTTCCTCAAAATAATAAGTAACATCTATTGAAGACCATCAAAAAACATTATATATAATGAGGATAACCTAGAATCATTTCCAATAAAATCAGGAGTAAAACAAGTATGTCCATTATCAGCACTCTTATTCAATATTTACTAGAAGTGTTAGCTTTAGCAATCAGAAAAGAAAAAGTATTTGAAGAAATTAGAATAGGCAATGAAGATACAAAGTTAACACTCTTTACAGATGGTATGATGGTATACTTAGAGAATCCTATAAAATCAACTAAAAAAAGTACTTGAAATAATTAACAACTTTAGCAAAGTTGTGGTTATGAAATAAACCTACATAAATCTTTGGCATTTCTACATATGACTAACAAAGCCCAGAAACAAGAGATAGAAGGAGAAATTCCATTTAAAGTAATTGTAGACAATATAAAATATTTAGGGTCTACCTGTCAGGACAAGCCCAGGAACTATATGAACACAAAACACTTTTAACATAAATAAAGTCAGATCTAAATAATTGGGAAAATATCAGTTGCACATAGGTAGGCTAAACTAATATAATAAAAAAGACAATTCTACCTAAATTAATTTACTTATTCAATGCCATATCAATCAAATTACCAAAACATTATTTTATAGAGCTAGAAAAAAATAACAAAATTTATCTGGAAGAACAAAAGATTCAGAATATCAAAGGAGTTAATGAAAAGAAATTCAAGGGAAAGTGGCCTAGCTATACCAGATCTAAAATTGTATTATAAAGCAGAAGTTATCAAATCTATTTTGTACTGGCTAAGAAATAGAGTGTGGATAACTGGAATAGGTTAGGTACACAAGACACAGTAGTAGATGTCTATAGTAATTTACTGTTTGATAAACTGAAAGACTCCAGGTTATGGGATAACAACTCAGTATTTGACAAAAACTGCTGGGAAAACTAGAAAATAGTATGGCAGGAATTAGGCATAGACCAACATCTTACACTGTACACCAAAAGAAATTTTAATTGTGCACATGATTTAACATAAAGGGTGATACCATAAGGAATTTAGGAGAGCAACAAGATTACCTGTCAGATCTATGGAGAAGGGAAGAATTTAATACCAAAAAAGAAATGGAGAACATTATGAAATGAAAAATGGATAATTTTGATTACATTAAATTAAAAAAAAGTTTTGCACATTAAATTAAAAAAAAAGTTTTGCACAATCAAAGGCAGTGCAACAAAGATTAGAAAGGAAGCAGAAGCTGAGAATCAACTTTTAGAGCCAATGTCTCTGATAAAGGCTCATTTCTAAAATATATAGAGAAATGAGTCAAATTTATAAGAATACAAGTCATTCCCCCAAATGATAAATGGTCAAAGGATATGAAAAGGCAGTTTGCAGAGGAAGAAATTAAAGCTATCTATAGTTATATGAAAAAATGTTCTAAATCACTATTGATTAGAGAAGTGAAAATTAAAACAACTCTGAGGTACTACCTCACACCTATCTGATTGGCTAACATGACAAAACAGGAAAATGATAAATTTTAAAGAAGAGGTGGGAAAATTGGACAGCAATATATTGTTGGTGGGGTTGTGAAATGATCCCATTCTGGAGAACAATTTGGAACTATGCGCAAAGGTCTATAACACTTTGCATGCCCCTTGATCTAGCAATACTATTATTAGGTCTGTATCCCATAGAGATCATTAAAGCAGGGAAAAGGTCCCACAAGTACAAAAATATTTTAGCAGCTTTTTTTGTGATAGCAAAGAATTGGAAATTAAGGGGATGCCCATTAATTGGAGAATTGCTTAATAAGTTATGGTATATGAATGTACAATATGATAAAACTATTGATGCATAAATTTAATGTATCATTACCAAATATACCCTCTAAGTATATACTCAGTAGAAGGAAAGAAAATATTTTTGGACAAAGCAGTGAGATACTAAGCTGAATTCAAAGTCATTAAATGTTGACTCCCTTGATCAGTTTTCTCTATTCACAAAAAAAGTATAGAATTACGTAAACTTCTTTGTGAGTCTGCCATTAACAACATTAAAGTTATATATACATATATACATATACATATATACACACACACATACATACATATTCACAAAATTTTATATACATATCTAGACAGATATAGATATAGGTAGAGGTATATATACATATATATATAGATATAGATATAAACATACATCATGCATCATTGATTGGATTTTATATTTTTTCCTTTGTGGGATCTCACATTACAAAATTATAAACTTTAAATGTATGCTCCTAATTTCTAATGATAAACTAAAAGAGATAATAGCTATGCCAATGATCATCCCAAACACTTGAAAATACACATTGAGAAATATTTGGAGGAAGTAAAAAGACTCCATAAGCATACCATTCATGCATGTGGAGGTTCATTAGATGCTTTCAGGCTGGTGGTAGACCACTAGGAAGCTTGTTAGTATGTGAGAGAGGCACTTCCATGCAACATTAGAATTTAATTCTTTTGGGATTTGCATTTGTATATTTTTCCCCTTTGGAATTCATATAGTTAGTTGCATGCCTCAGTGAATTTCAGGTGACTGTGGTACAAACAGTGATTTGCAATAATAAAGTCCTGTCATATAAAGGTCTTTAGTTTCTTATCCACACAGTGCTCCCTACAGTTACAATGGTCCAATGAATTAAATCCCTCTTGTACAGCTTACCAAAGGGCAGACAGATCTCAAAGAAGATGCTATCCTGAGAATGTTAGTAAGCTTCCCTACTTTAAAGTCATGATGAACAATTGCTGTTTGAGTATCTGTGCTAAAAATAGGAAATAATAAACTTCCTTATTAGTAAATGATTACTAAGCACAGCACAATCAATTATTTAAATAGTCTAGACTAATTGACAGTGAATTACCATCACCCCAGGTGAGAACATTTTTTTTTGGTAAGGTGCTATTGATGTCCAAAGGATTATTATACATTTATTCCAATGAATTATGACTTGATGGTGAACTGTATAAGAATTTAATATTTTAGCATTCATTAAATTAGGAGAGCTGAGAGTCAGTAGAGAGATCAGCAAGCCTGTTTTGTTCTCTAATGAGAATAATTTTGTTCTAGTTAATTGCCACCATTATCCCAAATATATTTAAATTTAGACTAACCTATAGAATTAAAGTTAATATTCAGAGTTAATATATTTTTATTATTAAGGGCTATAGTGCTTTGAATTTGTGCTATAAACTATTATAACTGAGAATCCTTGAATTGTTCAACAGTTTTTACGTGAGTTTTTAAATTATCCCTTATCATACTACCTATTATTTTCTGTATCTGTCTTCCATAGGTTAATGGATGTATTTTGAACCACACCAGAAAACATGAATACAAGATTAAAATCAGTGATTTTCCGATTGGAGTTCAATATGAAAAGACCAATAATCAGTCAACAAACACTTATTAATATGCTTACAAAGTGCAAGAAATCTGCTAAATTCTGGGAAACAAAGAAAGACAAAAACATGGTTTCTGCCCCCATGGAGTTCACATTTTAAGGTGGGAAACAGCATGTAAATAATCATGATTGTACACAATATATACAATGCAAATGGAAGGTACTAGCAATGCTCATGTGGATGTAGGTATGTATGTACATGCATGAGTAGATACATGGGTAAATCATTTGCTGTAATTAAAATTTGAGTTGAATATTAAAGGAAACCTGGAGGCCAGGGTGTGTAGTGCACAAAGTCTATGGAGGAGAATAAGGTGTACAAAGACTGGATTGATAGGAAATAATCAAGTTTTGAAAATTGTTAAGTGAAAACCAAGGCTTTTATGTTAAAACTCAAAGGTAACAGGAAACCCCTGGAGATTATGGGATGGAGCAGGATATTCACATGGTCAGGTCTACACTGTAGAGTTTGGCAACTGAGTAAAGAATGGATGAAAGGAATTATCCAAGGCTGGGCTTTGCTAGAGTATGATCAGCAATAGTATATGTAGGTAAACAATTCAAGTGTAAAATGTAGTGTAGAGTTGATTTGATTCATCAAGGAGTTGAGATATGAAAGGGAAAACAAGTGTAAACAGTGCAGGGAGGATGATGCTAAGAAGATTGGGAAAAAAAAGGCTTTGAGGCTGTAGTTGGGTGGATGGATCTTGGGGTGACATAGGGCTCACAGAGCTCTCTGGGAAAGTTCAGGAGTGGAGACCAAGGACAAACCTAGATGGGATCTCAGATTAACAAAAGTGTCATATGATGGTACTAGAGGAAAGATAGAGGTGATTGGCTGGTTCCTAGACTGATATAAAACTAAAATTGATATCAATTTTTGTATTTATTCTTATAACCAACTTCATTTCAAGTTGATAGTCCAAGGCATCACATAATCTTATTAGATGAAAATTCCTTGAAGGAGTACACACTTTCTTTTTCTGTATGACTTTTATCCATAAGTTATTGTATTACTGAAGTTGATTAACCTATAATTTTGAAAGCATTCATCTAAATTTCTGGATCAAGAGAGAATATGGGCTCTATATTCATTAGCTATCTCACTACATTATTGGCTCACATTCTTTTCTAGTCAAATTTCTACCTGAGAGTATTTTTCATATTGCTTCTCCTTTGCAATCTTTTATTTTCTTCATTGGTAAAATATTTCAGTTTTCTCAAGTCCACCATGTGAATCTCCATTTCCACTGGGATAATCTAGAACTTTTTTTATAGTATCTATTATTTTATTTATTTTTTGTATTTATAATTTATCTTTACCATTTTTTCCTTTTTACATTTTGAATTCCAAACTCTCTCGTTCTCTGCTACTCCTCCCCCACCCACTAAAAAGGCAAACATTATAATTTTAATTATACTTGTGAAATCATGGAAAGCATATATCCACATTACTAATATTCTTAAAGCAAAGAGAAATAAAGTGGGAAAATTATAGTTCATTTTGGACTCAGAGTTCATTAGTTCTGTCTCTGGAGGTGAATAGCAGTTTTTCATCACAAGTTCTATGGAATTGTCTTGGATCATTGTACTAATCAGAGTAACCAAGTATTTCATAGTTGATCATCATTAAAACGTTGTTACTGTGCACAATGATTTCCTAGTTCTCACTTCACTTTTCATATAGATCTTGCCATGTTTTTTTCCCCTTGAAATCATCCCTTCACCATTTCTTTTGTTTTATTTTTAATTTATTTTTAGTTCTCAACACTCACTTCCATAAAATTTTGAGTTTTAAATTTCCTCTGCCTCTGTCCATACCTTCCTCCCCAAGATGGCATGCAATCTGATATAAGCTTTATATATACATTCCCATTAAACATATTTTCACATTAGTCATGTTGTAAAGAAAAATTGGAACCAATAGGAGGAACCATAAGAAAGAAGAAACAAAACAAAACAGAAGAAAAAATAGCAAATAATATGATTCAATCTGCATTTAAACTTCATAGTTCTTTCGTTGGGTGTGGATAGCATTTTCCATCACGAGACTTTGGAAATGTCTTAGATCTTTGTGTTGCTGAGAAGTGCTAAGTCTATCAAAGTTATTTCTCACACAACATGGCTGTTACTATGTACAACATTTTCCTGGTTCTGCTCCCTTCATTCGGCATCAGTCCATACAAGTCTTTCCAGGTTTTTCTGAAGTCTGCTTGCTCATCATTTCTTACAACACAGTAGTATTTCATTACATTCATATAACACAACTTGTTCAGCCATTAACCAATTGATGGGCATCCCTTCAGTTTCCAATTCTTTGCCAACACAGACAGAGAAGCTATAAATATTGTTGTACATGTGAGTCATTTTCCCATTTTTGCTATCTCTTTGGAATGCAGACCTAGAAATGGTATTGCTGGGTCAAAAGGTATACACATTTTATAGCCTTTTGGGCATAGTTCCAAATTGCTCTCCAGAATGGTTGGATCAGTCCACAACTCCACCAACAATGCATTAGTGTTCTAATTTTCCCACATCTTCTCCAACATTTATCATATTCCTGTTCTGTCATCTTAGCCAATCTGATAGGTGTGATGTGGCACCTCAGAGTTATTTTGATTTGCATTTCTCTAATCAATAGTGACTTCTAGAGTTTTCTCATACAACTACAGATAGCTTTCATTTCTTCATGTGAAAACTGTCTGTTCATTTGACCATTTATCAATTGTGGAGTGACTTCTATTCTTATAAATTTGACCTAGTTCTCTATATATTTTAGAAATGAGGCCCTTACCAGAGGCACTGGTTTTAAAATTCTTTCCCTGTTTTCTGCTTCTCTTTTAATTTTGGTTGCACTGGCTTTGTTTATGCAAAAAAAAGTAATCAAAATTATCCATTTTGCACTTCATAAAGTTCTCTATCACTTGTTTTGTCATAAAGTCTTCTGTTCTTCATAAGTCTGACAGGTAAAGTATTCCTTGCTCTCCCAGTTTGCTGATAGTATTAGCATTTCTATCTAAATCATGTACTCATTTTGACTTTATTTTGGTAAATGGCATAAGATTTTGGTCTATGTATATTTTCTGCCATACTCTTTTCCAGTTTTCCCAGCAGTTTTTGTCAAATAGTGCATTCTTATCCCAGAAGTTGGGGTTTTTGGATTTATTAAACAGTGGGATTAGTATAGTCATTGACTATTGTGTCTCATGTACCTAACCTGTTCCATTTATCCACCACTGTATTTCTTAGCCAGTATCAAGTAGTTTTTATATTCTGGACCTTTTGTTATTCCAAATGAATCTTGTTATTTTTTCTAGTTCTATAAAATAAATTTTGGTAGTTTAATTTGTATAGCACTGAACAAATAAATTAATTTAGGTAGAACTGTCATTTTTTATTATATTTGCTTGGCCTACCCATGAACAACTATTTTTTTTTCCAGTTACTTAGATCTGACTTTATTTGTGTGAAGTTTTTTATAATTTTGTTCATATATTTCCTGGGTTTGTTTCAGCAGGTAGACTCTTAAATATATTTATAATGTTTACAGTAACTTTAAATGAGATTTCTCTTGCTATCTCTTGTTGTTGGGCTTTGTTGGTAATACATAGAAATGCAGATGATTTATGTAGATTTATTTCATAACATACAACTTTGCTAAAGTTGTTAATTATTTCAAGTACTTTTTTTAGTTGATTTTGTAGGATTCTTTAAGTATACCATCATACTTTCTATAAAGAGTAGGTTTATTTTATATCCAGCAACTTTGCTCAAGATGTCTATTATTTCAAGTAGATTTTTACATATCATATTTTTTACTTGATGCTCTAGGATTGTCTAAGTATAGCATCACATCATTTTCAAAGAGTGGTATGATGTTTGTTTCTTCTTTCACTATTCTTATATATTCAATTTCTTTCTCTTCTCTTATTGCTAAAGCTAACATTTCTAGTAGCATATTGAATAACAGTGGTGATACTGGGCATCTTTGTTTCATCCCTGATCTAATTGGAAATGCTTCTAGCTTAACCCCATTACATATAATGCTTGCTAAAGGTTTTAGGTAGATGCTACTTATTGTTTTAATGAGGACTCCATATATTCCTATGCTCTCCTGTGTTTTTAATAGGAATGGGTGTTGTATTTTGTCAAAAGCTTTTTCTGCATCTATTGAGATGATCGTGTGATTTCTGTTACTTTTGGTGTTGATATGGTCAATTATGCTGATAGTTTTCTTAATATTGAACCAGCCCTGCATTTCTGGTATAAATCCTATGTGTTCATCATATATTATTCTTGTGATAAATTGCTGTAATCTCTTTCATAATATTTTATTTAATTTTTTTTGCATCTATACTCATTAGGGAAATTGGTCTATAATTTTCCTTCTCTGTTTTGACTCTTCCTGGTTTAGGTATCAGCACTTTATTTGTATCGTAAAAGGAATCTGGTAAAACTCCTTCTTTGCTTATTTTCTGGCAAAATAGTTCCTAATTTTTATTTTAATTTCTTGTTCATTGGTGGTGAAATCACCCTTTTCATTTTTGATACTGGTAATTTGGTTTTCTTCTTTCTTTTTTGTTAAATTAAATTAACCAAAGATTTATTTCTTTTATGTTTTTTTCACAAAACCAGCTTTTAGTTTTATTTATTAGTTGAATAGTTTTCTTAATTTCACTTTTATTAATCTATCCTTTGGTTTTCAGTATTTCCAATTCAGTGTTTAATTGGGGATTTTTGATTTGTTCTTTTTTCTTGTTTTTTTAGTTGCATGTCCAATTCATTGATCTCCTCTTTGTTTATTTTGTTCATGTAAGCATGCAGAGACATAAAACTTTCCCTTAGAACTGCTTTCAAGTCATGATCAGGCAGACATCAGAAAAATCTGGAAAGACTTCTATGGACTGTTGCTGAGTGAAGTGAGCAGAATCAGGACAATGTTGTACACAGTAACAGCCATGGTGTGTGATGACTAACATTGATAGACTTAGCCCTTCTCAGCAATGCAACGATCTAAGACATTTCCAAAAGTTTCATGACGTAAAATGCTATCCACCTCCAAAGGAAAAAAAAACTGTGGGGAATGAATGCAGATCAAGGCATACTATTTGCCCTTTTTTAATTCTGTTTTGTTTTGTTTCCTCTTTCTTTTGGTTCTTTCTCTTGGTTCTAATTCTTCCTTACAACATGACTAATGTGAAAATATGTTTAATAGGAATGTATATGTAGAGCCTATATCAGATTACTTGCTGTCATGGGGAGGGAGGGATGGAGGATGGGGGAGAAAATTTAAAACTCAAAAGCTTATAGAAGTGATTGTTGATAAATCAAAATAAATTAATAAAAATTAAAATAAAAAAGATTATAAACTAACTGATGGCAAGGACTGTCACATTGTTGTATTTGCATGCCCAACCTGTACCAGTGCTAGACATGGACTAAGCACAGTAATAAAAAATTTTCATTGATTAAAAAAAAAGAACTGCTTTTGCTGAAGTTATTGTTTCTATGATTTGTTGGTTGACCCTTTCATTCTTTAGGATTAGATTATTTAGTTTTTAATTAATTTTAGTCTATCTTTCAATGACCCTTTATTATATATAATATTATTGCATCATGATTTGAAAAGGACACATTTAGTATTTCTTCCTTTCTGCATTGTGGGGTATTTATGACCTAATACATGATCAATGTTTGTGTAAGTGCCATGTACCACTAAGGGAACTTAACCGCATTCAATTTTCTCCAGAGGTCTACCATATCTAACTTTTCTAAAATTCTATTTACTTCCTTAACTTATTATTTTGTTTATTTGGTAGTTAGATTTATCCAGTTCAGGGGTGGGGGAGGTCCCCCATCAGTATAGTTTTCCTATTTCTTCTTGTAACTCCCTGAACTTCTCCTATAAGAATTTGGATGCTATACCGTTTGTTGCATATATATTTAGTAATGATATTACTTCATTGTCTATGTTGCCTTTTAGCAGAATGTAGTTTCCTTCCTTATCACTTTTAATAAGATCTATTTTTGCTTTTGCTTTGTCTGAGATCAGAATTGCTGCTGCTTTTTTTTTTACTTCACCTGAAGTATAATATATTCTACTCCACCCTTTTACTTTTACTCTGTGTGTATCACTCTATTTCAAATATGTTTCTTGTTAACAACATATTGTAGGATTATAGTTTTTCAATCCATTCTATTATCCATTTCCATTTTACGGGAGAGTTTATCCCATTCATATTCACAGTTATGATTACTCTCTTTGTCTTTCTCTTCATCCTAATCCTCCCTCCCCGATTTATGCTTTTCTTTTTCCTTTTCTCCCTTTCCCTCCTCACTAGAGTTTTACTTTTGACCATTACTTCTCTCAATTTGCTCCCCCTTCTATCAGCCCCTTTCTTTTTCTTTCCTTTTTCCCTTACTACTTTTTGGCCTCTCTTTTATCCTCCCTTCCATTTTCTTTCCCCTTTCCCCTACTATTGCCTATATGACAAGTTAATTTTCTATACATGAGTATTTTATTCCCTTTTTGAGCCAAGTCTGATAAGAGTAAAATTCAAATGTTCATCATCCTCCTTTCTTTCCCTCTACTGTAATGTGTCTTTATGCCACTTCATATGATGTGATTTAACCTTATTTGCCTCCTCCTTTCCTCTTCTCCAATTACAGTTCCTTTTCACCACTTACTAAGGTTTTTTATCATCACATCAAAGTCAACTTATACTCAACCCCTCTGTTTATGTATACCCCTTCAAAATGTCATAAAAAACATAGTTCTCAAGAGTTATAAGTATGATTTTCACATGTAGGGATGTAAGCAGTTTGCCCTTATTGAATGACACGTGTTTTTTTTTCTCTTTCCTGTTTACCTTTTTATGCCTTTCTTGATTCTCACATTTGAAGATTAAATCTTTCATTGAGCTCTGGTCTTTTCTTCAGGAAAGTCTGGAAGTCATCTATTTCATTGAATATCCATCTCTTCCCCTGAAATATTATGCTCAGTTTTGCTCAGTTGTAATCCAAGCTCATTTGCCTTATGGGATATCATATTCCAAACCCTCGATCTTTTTAATATAGAAGCTTCAAAGTCCTGCATAATTCTGACTTTGTTTCCCTGATATTTGAATTGTTTCTTTTTTATTAATAAATTGATTTATTTTTAGTTTTCAACATTTACTTTCTCAAGATTTTGAGTTCCAAATTTTCACCCCGTCTCACCCCTCCCCTAACCCCAAGATGGCATGCATTCTGAATATCCCTTTCCCTAGTCTGCCTTCCCTTCTATCCCTCCCCCCTTCTCTTATCCGCTTTCCCTTCTATTTTCCTGTAGGGCAGGATAGATTTCTATACCCCATTTCCTGTATTTCTTATTTCCCAGTTATATGTGAAAACATTTTTTTAAACATGTGTTTTTAAACTTTGGGCTCCAACTTTTCTCCCATCCTCATTGAAAAGGCAAGCAACTCAAAATAGGTTATACATGTACAGTAATGCAAAACATTTCCATGGTAGACATGCTGTGAAAATCTAACTCTATTTCTCTTAATCCTATCCCACCTCCCCATTTATTCTATTCTTTCTTTTGACCATGTCCCTCCTCAGAAGTATTTGCTTCTGATTACCCCCTTTCCCAATCGTCCCAACTC
Source organism: Vombatus ursinus (assembly GCF_900497805.2). Taxonomy (NCBI): domain Eukaryota; kingdom Metazoa; phylum Chordata; class Mammalia; order Diprotodontia; family Vombatidae; genus Vombatus; species Vombatus ursinus. The sequence continues at coordinate 40,692,188 of NW_020954556.1, read as the reverse complement.
TCTATCATCCACCTACTCTCTTGTCCCCTCCCCCCCATTTTCCTGTAGGGTAAGACAGATTTCCATACCCAATTGTGTGTGTTATTCCCTCCTTAAGTCAAATCGTATGAGAATAAGATTCACTCATTCCCTCTCACCTTCACCCATTTCCCCCACACCATAAAAGACTTTTCTTTTCTGTTTTTTTTTGTGAGATAATTTACCCCATTCTACCTCTCTCTTTCTCCTTCTCCTAGTATAATCCTCTCTCACTGCTTAATTTTATTCTCTGGATATGACCCTTTCATTTTCAACTCACACTGTGCCCTCTATCTATCTATCTATCTATCTATCTATCTATCTATCTATCTATCTATCTATCTATCTATGTATCTATCTATAGATAGATAGATATAGATATAGATATAGATATATATTTTTTCCCTCCAACTACCCTAATACTGAAAAAGGTCTGATGAATTACAAATATCATTTTTCCATGCAGGAATGTAAGCAGTTAAACCTTAATAAGTTCCTTATGATTTGTCATTCCTGTTTACCTCTTCATGTTCCACTTGAGTCTTGTATTTGAAAGTCAAATTTTCTATTCAGCTCTGGTCTTTTCATCAAGAATGCTTGAACGTCCTCTATTTCACTGAATGACCATTTTTCCCCCTGAAGGATTATACTCAGTTTTGCTGAGTAGGTGATTGTTGGTTTTGTCATATCTCCTTTGCCCTCTGGAATATTATATTCCATTGCCTCAGGTCCCCTCTTGTAGAAGCTGCTAAATTTTGTGTTATCCTGATGATTGTGTTACCACAATACTTGAATTATTTCTTTCTGGGTGCTTGCAATATTTTCTCCTTGACCTGGGAACTCTGGAATTTGGCTACAATATTCCTAGGAGTTTTCCTTTGGGTATCTCTTTCAGGAAGAGATAGGTGGATTCTTTCCATTTCTATTTTGCCCTCTGGTACTAAAATATCAGGGCAGTTTTCCTTGATCATTTCTTGAAAGATGATGTGTAAGCTCTTTTTTTGATTATGGCTTTCAGATAGTCCAATAATTTTTAAATTCTCTCTCCTGGGTCTATTTTCCAGGTTAGTTGTTTTCCCAATGAGATATTTTACATTGTTTTCTAATTTTTCATTCTTTTTGAATTGTTTTACAGTGTCTTGATTTCTCATAAAGTCACTAGCTTCCAATTATTCTATTCTAATTTTTAAGGAAGTATTTTCTTCAGTAATCTTTTGCACTTCCTTTTCCATTTTGCCAATTTTGCTTTTTAGGGTATTCTTCTCCTCATTGACTTTTTGGACCTCTTTTGCCATTTGGATTAGGCTATTTTTAAGGTGTTATTTTTCTTCGTATTTTTTGGGGTCTCTTTTAGCAAGCTGTTGACTTGTTTTTAATGTTTTCTTGCATCATTCTCATTTCTCTTCCCAGTTTTTCCTCTGCTTCTCTTATTTGCTTCTCAAAATCCCTTTTGAGCTCTTCCAAGGCCTGGGACTTATTCATATTTTTCTTGGAGGCTTTGGACGTAGGAGCTTTGATTTTGTTGTCTTCTTCTCATTGTACGTTTTGATCTTCTTTGTCACCAAAGTAAGATAATATAATCTGACTCTTTTTGTGAGATTTGCTCATGATCCCAGCCAATTACTTGAGTTTTAAACTCTTTCTTAAGGTAAGAGTCTGCTTTCCAATGTGGAGAATGTAGTGTTCTAAGCTTTGGGAGTTTATACAGCTATTTTCAGAGATACTTCTAGGGACCTGTAAATTTTGAATTCTTCCAAGGTGGTATGATAAGGAGCAAGGTGTTTCCTCTCCACTGCCACAACAAGCTCCACCATGCCAGTACTCCTCCTCACCCCGGGACCACCCCTCAGAACTGTGACCCAGTTCCAAGCATAGGCAAAGCAAGAGATTCCATAAAGAGACCCCTATAATCCCTCTCTGATCAGCCACTTGGTTCCCCCTCAGTCTGTGGGCCATAAGCTCAGGAGGCAGTCGCTGGCCTGAGGCTGCTCTCAGGACTTGTGACTGAGACTTATCTTCTCTATCAACGTGGTCACAGACTTTTCCCACTGATCTTCCAAGTTGTCTTTGGTGTTCATGGGTTGAGAAATCTGGAAACCACCACAGCTGCCCATGATTCAATCCTCTGAGACCTGCTCCAGGTTCACTGCAGCTTGCACACCCATGGCAAGCTACGCTCCTCTCCCAGCCTGGCACAATATATCTTTCTGATCAACCATTCAGGTAGTCTTGGGCTAGAAATTTGTTTCCCTCTTGTCTTTTTTGTGGGTTCTGCTGCTTTGGAATTTGTTTAGAGCCATTTTTATAGGTATTTGAAGTGGTTTAGGGGATGGCTCAAGCAAGTCAGTGCTTTCCCTCTGCCATCTTCTGAATTGTTTCTTTCTGGCTGCTTGCAGTATTTTCTTGCTGACCTGGTAATTCTGGAATTTCGTTAAAATGCTCATTGTTGGTTTCATTTTGGATCTCTTTCAGGAGGTGATTTGTGGGTTCTTTCTATGGCTGTTTTACCCTCTGGTTCTAGGACCTCAGGGCAGTTTGACCTGATGATTTCCTGAAAGATGCTGTCCAGGCTCTTTTTTACATCATGGCTTTCAGGGTACACCAAAAATGCCTAAGTTATTTCTCCTGGATCTATTTTTGGATCAGTTGTTTTTACAATGAGGAATTTTATATTTTCTTCTATTTTTTCTTTTTGTTAATTTTGTTTTACTGATTCTTGATGTCTCATAGACTCATTAGCTTTCAATTGCCCAATTCTAATTTTTAATGAATCATTTTCTTCAGTTAGCTTTTGTACCTCCTTTTCCATTTTGCACATTTTACTTTTTAAAGAGTTCTTTTCATCAGTGTACTTTGTTTTCCATTCTGTCAACTGTATTTTAAATGAATTGTTCTTTTTTTTTTCTACCTCCCTTATTTGACTTTTGACATCTGTCTTGAGCTCTTCCAAGAAGGCTTTTTGGTCTTCAGACCAGTTCATATTCTCCTCTGAGATTTCAGATATGGGTATATTTACAGTGTTTTCCTTTCCTGATTTTGTTTTGATCTTCTCTGTCACCAAGATTTTTCTATGGTTATTGTTTTCTTATGTTGCTTCTTGCTCATGTTGTTTGCCTTTTTTCTGTCTTTTAAAGTTGATCTCTGCTTCTGGGGCACAGAGGCCACTGTCCCAGGCTCCTTGTGCTAGGACTAGGGATCTGGTTACTGTTTTGCTGAGGTGGGGCTTGCCACTGTCTTGCTGGCTTGCCTCCCTTCCTCTACTGGTCCCCTTCAGCCATAGCAAGAGGGACCTTTCCCATTAATCCTCCTAGCCTCAGGAGCTAAAAGACTGCTGTTATCTAGTCTTTCTGCTGACTCTACTATTTCAAGATTCTTTCTGTGGCAATATTCTCTGGGTTTTTCAAGGTCAATAAGGGAGTGTGAGAGAGACTTACTGCTTACTCCACCATGTTGGCTCCCGGAAACCTACATAGGTGACTTTTGAACATTCAGTCTGTAGGCTAATAGCTCCAGGAGCAGCACTGCTGCTGCCACTACTGCTGCTGATTCAGTCACTCCCAAGGCCTGTTCCCGGTTTGCTGGTGCAGAGGCTGTATTGGCACACCCTGCAACCCTGCACTGGAATGCACTTCTCTCTCACCCAGTTTTGACAGGACAGACCCCTCCCACTGACCTTCCAACTTGTCTCTGGAATCTGTGGGCTGAGAAGAATGGAACCCATCACTCCTGCTGGTGATTCAGTCTCCTGAAGCCTGTTCTGGCTTTGCTTAGGCCAGGTCTGCAATGTGCTCTGTGCACAGGATAGTGCAACAGACCTTTCCTGTTAACATACTAGGTTGTCTTGAGCTGTAAATCTGCCTCATTCTGTCACTTCGTGGGTTCTGCCACTCTGAAATTTGTTTATAGTCACTTTTAAGAGGTATTTGAAGAGACTTGATGGAGCTCAGGTGAGTCCTTGCTTTCACTCTGCTATCTTGGCTCCATCTCTACACTTTTTTTTTCTAAAGAAATTGTTTTATTTTATGATTTGTACCATCACGAGGGAAAAAAAAAACACCTGTTAAAAATCTGTACTTTTGTTGCAGTGAGAAAATTATGGTCATTAAGAAAAAAATCTCAGTTTCCCAAGGACTATCAATCCCATGCTCTTTATCCTATTCAATTCTGGAAATACATCACTATTCATGAACAGTGTTTATTACATACACCCATGCACACACACACACACATACATATGTACATACACACACACACACTTATCATCATCTTTCATCACTGATATGCCTTCCCTTATTGTCTCACTTCTGTTTTACATGAGGTGGCCCTTATTCTTGCCAAGTCAAACTCCTTTTCATTCTCAATTTATTCCATTATACTCTATCTTCTCTGGCAGATTGCCCTTTCTACAACTTCCAATCCTTCCCTTATATTCATTATTTCCCAGTCTACTGCTTATCTACCTTCTACCTACAAACATGCCCATATTTCCCCAATCTTCAAAATACTCTCACTGATTCAACCATCCCTGAGAGTTATTGTTCTATAAACCTTTTCCCCCTTATATGACTAAATTCCTTGAGAAGACAGTCTACAATAGGTGACTCCACTTCCTTTCTTCTCACTTTCTATTCTTAAATCTAGGCAGTAATGCTTCCAACTATATCATTCAACAAAAATAGCTCTCTCCAAAGTTACCAATGGACAGTTCTTACCTGACAAATCTGAGACATTTTCTCAATCTATATCTTTCTTGATGTCTCTGTAATATGTGTTACAACGAATCACCCTCTTCTTGTTACCCTCTTCTCTCTAGGTTTTGAAGACATTTCTCTATAATGGTTCACCTCCTACCTGTTGGACCAGTTCTTTGATGCATCTTCATTCAGGTCATGCCAGCAAACTATAGGTGTCCCACAGGCTCTTTCTTTGACTCTCTCCTCTTTTCTCCTCTACTATTTTATTTGATGAATTCATATGCTTTTAGAAATTCAATTATCATTTCTTTGATGGTGATTTCAGATCTATTTATTCAGTCCAAACATTAATCCTCAACTCAAGTCTCACATGGGTGACACTATTTCAGGTCCTCATCACTTCATGCCTAGACTATTGCAATAGCCTATTACTCTTATTACCTTAACTTACTCCCTATTTCAAGCCATCTTCCACTTATCTGTCAAATTTGTCTCCCTGAATTATCGCACACTTCCTTAGTTCACTAATTTCTCCAGGGTCAGATATAATATTATTCTAGGCTTTTAAAGTCTTTCATAATTTGTGTATTTCCTACCTCTCTAATCTTCTTATTCCTTATTCCCCTCCATTGACAGTGGCCTCCTTGAAGACACTTACCAAGATATTCCTCTTAAGTCTGTGCATTTTCACTAGCATTCCACCTTTTTTGTAATTTCCTCGCTACTCATCTCTCTCTCTCTCCTGACTTTCCTGGTTTCCTTCAAGTCCTAGATAAAAGGTCATCATCTAAAAGAAGTTTATTTTTTTTCCAAATCCCCTTAAATATTAGAAACTTCCTTTTAAAATTTTCAAATTGTCCTTCCTTCAGCTCATTTATATATAATTGCTTACACTTTGTGTCCATTAGACTATGAGCTCCTTTACAGCATTTATTTTCTTTCCTGCTTTCTTCCTATCCCCAGTGATTAATACAATGTTTTGCACATTGTAGAAATGTAATAAATGGATGTTTATCTTGATATATGCTTCCCCCCCAACACATACACAGGGACTAGCTTTATACATTGTTCTTTCAACTAGTCTTGACAATAGTCATTCTTTTTTTTCCAACATTTTTTCCTTCCTGTTAGATAATTAAGTTAAACTCTTTTGAATCCTAGCAAAACTCATTTAAGAGTTTTTAACCTCTTTTATTTCAACATTTAATTTAGTCTACTTAATTTTCAGTTTTCTTCAGAGAATGTCATCTAAAGCAGCTCACCATTTATAAGGAATATTTCTTCCATTTGGACTCCAAGATGGACCACCTTCAGGACAAACCACATTGGTGAACAGAAGGCCACCTTATTGATGTTGTGTTTGATGTTAATAATCAAAAGGTCATCAAACAAGATTATCTCTATTGTAACTTCTTTCAATAAATCATATAATCTTGATATAATTTATAGGAAACTATTGGAAAAGAGAAGGGTGTAATTTTCTTTGCAAAATGAAATACTTGTCATTAATAAACAATAAATACATTGAGATCTTATATTCCACTACCTTTCTGTCCATCATAAAACTGTGAAGAAGTGATAGATTATTATTAATTAAATTTTGCTCCTTTTTTTTTATTAAAGGAACTTCAATGTGTGCAATTCCCTCTCATAAATAGGCAGCTTGACATAGTATACAAATTATTGAACTTGAAATCAGGATAAAATAGGTGCAAATCATACCTCAGACACTTCATTTTCTTGCTCTGTGAAACTATAAAATCAATTGGCATTTGTGAGCTTTAATTTCCTCATCAGTAAAAATGGGATAATATCACTTACCTCACAGGGATTTTATTCATATCAAATAAGATAATATATGTAAATATATGTTTTTTATTTTAAGTACCACATAAATATGAACTTTCATTATTTTGTAAATATTACAGAGTAGGCATATGAAATGATAGTCACTGCTATTTCCTTATTTATATTTATTGAATGATTATTTTGGCTATGCAATGGGGTTAAGTGACTTGCCCAGGATCATACAGCTGGTGAGTGTTATGTGTCCACCTAGTTGCCCCTTTATTGAATAATTTTAAGAATAATATTTTCCCCTAAATGCTATAAAAACTTTGAAATTATTTTTTGTGTGTGAAAGATAGAAGTGAAGGCCTGATTTTTAATTTTTTAATATTTATTTATTTTTGGTATTCAACATTCATTTTTATAAGATTTGGAATTTTAAATTCTCTCTCTCTCCTTCCCCTCCTCCCACCACAAGATGGTGTGAAATCTGATATAAGCCATACATGTACAATCATATTAAACATATTTACGCATTTGTCATGTTGTAAAGAAGAATTAGAACCAAAGGGAAAACCACAAGAAAGAAGAAACAAACAAAAAAGAGAGGAACTAATATTCTTTGATCTGCATTGAGAATGAATAGTTCTTTTTTTGGGATGTGGATAACATTTTCCATCATGAGTCTTTTGAAGTTGTCTTAGATCCTTGCATTGCTAAGGAGAGAGAAAGCTATTAAAGTTAGTCATCCCACAATGTGGATGTTGCTGTGTACAATGTTCTCCTGGTTCTGCTCACTTCACTCAGCATCAATTCATGCAAGTCTTTTCAGGTTTTCCTGAAGTCCAACTACTCATCATTTGTTATATCACAATGGTATTCAGTTACATTCATATAACACAATTGCCCAATTGATGGCATCCCCTTAATTTCCAATTCTTGGCCACCACAAAAAGAGTTGCTACAAATATTTTTGTACATGTTGGTCCTTTTCCCATTTGCATGATCTTTTTGGTATACAGCCTTAGAAGTGATATTACTGTGTCAAAGGGTATGCACAGTTTTATATCCTTTGGGGAATCGTTTCAAATTGCTCTCTAGAATGAATGGATCAGTTCACAAGTCCACCAACAATGCATTAGTGTCCCAATTTTCCCATGTGTTCTCCAACATTTATCATTTCCCTGTTTTGTCATGTCAGACAATCTGATAAGTGTGATGGAGTATCTGGATTTGCATTTCTCTAATCAATAGTGATTTAGAGTGATTTTTTCATGTGAATATAGGTAGTTTCATTTCTTCATTTGAAAACTGCCTGTTCATATCCTTTGACCATTTGTCAATTGGGGAATGACTTGTATTCTTATAAATTTGACTCAGTTCTCTATATATTTTAAAATGAGACCTTTATCAGAGACACTGGTTGTAAAAATAAAATATTTCGCAGTTTTCTGCTTTCCTCCTAATCTTGGTAGCATTGGCTTTGTTTGTGCAAAAACTTTTCAATTTAATGTAATCAAAATTATCCATTTTTCATTTCATAATGTTCTCTATCTCTTGTTTAGTCATAGATTCTTCCATTATCCATAAATATGACAGGTAAACTATTCATTGCTCTCCCAGTTTATTTATAGTATCAGCCTTTATATCTAAATTGTATGCTCATTTTGACTTTATCTTAGTATATAGTGTAAATTGTTCATCTATGCCTAGTTTCTGCCATGTTCTTTTCCAGTTTTCCCAGCAGTTTTTGTCAAATGATGAGCTCTTATCCCAGAAACTGGAGTCTTTGGGTTTATGAAAGAGTAGATTACTACAGTCATTGACTACTGTGTCTTATGTACTTAACCTGTTCCACTGATCAACCACTCTATTTTTCACCCTGTACCAATGAGTTTTATGATTGTTGCTTTATAATACAATATAAGATCTGGTATGAATAGGCCACCTTCCCTTGCATTAATTTTTACTAATTTGTTTGATATTCTGGAGTTTTTGTTCTTCCAGATGAATTTAGTTATTATTTTTTCTAGCTCTATAAAATAATATTTGGTAGTTCGATTGGCATAGCAAAAAAAGTAAATTAATTTAGGTACAATTGTCATTTTTATTATATCAGCTCAGCCTACCCACGAGCAACTGAGTTTTTCCAATTATTTAGATCTGACTTTATTTGGGTGAAAACTGTTTTGTAATTGTGTTCATTTAGTTTCAGAGTTTGTCTCAGAAGTAGACTCCCAAATATTTCATAATGTCCAAAGTAATTTTAAATGGAATTTATCATTCTCTCTCCTGCTGTTGGGCTTTGTTAGTATAGAAATGCCAATGATTTATGTAAGTTTATTTTATATCCAGCAACTTTGCTAAAGTTGTTTATGATTGCAAGCAATATTTTACATATCATATGCAAAGAGTAATAGTTTTATTTCTTCTTTTTTCCTACTCTAATTCCTTAAAATTATTTTTCTTCTCTTATTGCAAAGCTAACATTTCTAGTATGATATTGAATAAGAGTGGTTACAATGGACATCCTTGTTTCACCCCTGATCTCATTGGAAATGATTTTAGCTTATCACAATTTCATATAATGCTTGCTAATGGTTTTAGATAGATGCTACCTATCATTTTAAGTAAGACTCCATTCATTGCTATTCTCTCTAATGTTTTAATATGAATGTGTTGTATTTTGTCCAAAGCTATTTTTCTGCATTTATTAAGATAATCAGATGATTTCTGTTAGTTGTTCATATGGTCAATTATGCTGATAATTTTCCTAATATTAAACCAGCTTTGCATTCCTGGAATAAATCCTATGTGGTCATAGTGTATCTTTGTAATAAGTTGCTGTAATCTCTGCTAATATTTTACTTAAAATTTTTGCACCTATATTCATTAGGGAAATAAGTTTATAATTTTCTTTCTCTGTTTTGTCTCTTCCTGGTTTAGATACCAGTACCATATTTGTATCACAAAAAGAATTTGGTAGGGCTTCTTCACCTATTTTCCCAAATAATCTATATAGTATTCAAATTCATTGCTCCTTAAATGTTCAATAGGATTCACTTATAAGTCCGTCTGGCCTTGGAGATTTTTTCCTAAGAAGTCCCTTGATGGTTTATTCATTTTATTTTCTGAAATGAAGTTATTTAAGTATTTTATTTCCTCTTCTGTTAATCTGGGCAACTTATATATTTTTTGTAAATATTCATCTATTTCACTAAGATTGTCAAGTTTATTAACATATCATTGGGCAAAATAGTACCTAGTTATTATTTCAATATCTTCTTCATTGGCAGTGAATTCATACTCTCCATTTTTATACTGGTAGTTTAGTTTAATTCTGACTTTTTTAAATCAAATTAACTACTGGTTTACCTACTTTATTGTTTTATGTTTCCATAAAAACAGCTCTTAGTTTTATTTATTAGTTCAACAGTTTTCTTAATTTCAATGTTATTATTCTCACCTTTGATTTGAAGAATTTATTTGATAATTGGGGATTTTATTGTTTTTTTGCTAGCTTTTTTTCAGTTGTATGCCCAATTCATTGATCCCCTCTTTCTCTATGTTATTCATGTAAGCATTTAGAGGTGTAAAACTTCCTATAAGAAACACTTTTGTTGCATCTCATAATTTTTGACTTGTTTCATTATTCATCATTCTTGGATGAACTTATTGACTATTTCTGTAATTCCTTGTTGTATCCACTCATTCTTTAGGATTAGATTATTTGTTTCCAATTAATTTTTAGTCTATCTTTCCATGACCTTGTACTACATATACTTTTTATTGCATCATGATCTGAAAAGGATACATTTAATATTTCTGCCTTTCTGCATTGTATTGTGAGGTTTTTATTCCCTCGTACCTGACCAATCTGGGGGCAGGTGCCATGTACCACTGAGAAAAAAATATATTCCTTTCTATCCCTGTTCAATTTTCCCCTTAGGTCTATCATATCTAAATTTACTAAAATCCTATTCACCCCCCTTCAATATGTTCTGTTTATTTTGACCTTAGATTTATCTAGTTCAGAGAGGGGGATGTGGAGGTCACCCACTACTATATTTTTTGCTGTCTATTTCTTCCTTTAACTCCCTGAATAAAGTATACTCCAGAATAAAGTATCTGAATGCTATAACCCTTGGTGAATGTATGTTTAGTACTGATATTACTTCATTGTCTATGATGTCTTTTTGCAGGATACAGTTTCCTTCATTATCTTTTTTAATTAGACCTATTTTTGGTTTTACTTTGTCTGTGCTCAGGATTGCTACCCCTGTTTTTTTTTTGCTTGTTTTGTTTAGGATTCTTGTTTGTTTGTTTTACTTTTGCTGAAATATAATATATTCTATGACAGCCTTTTACTTTTACTCTCTGTGTATTCTTTTTCAAAAATTATGTTTCTTGTAAACAACATTTTGTAGTATTATGATTTTAATTCATTCTGCTATCTGAATCCATTTTATGGGAGAGTTCATCCCATTCACATTCAGTTATGATTGCTATCTGTATCATTCTCTCCATCCTATACCCCCAGTCCATTTATGGTTTTCTCTCTCCTTTCTCTTTTTCCTTCCTCAATAGAGTTTTCCTTTTGACCATTGCCCCCCACAATCTGCCCTCCATTTTCTTTCCTTTTTTCTCTACAACTTATTCTTTCACTTCTTTCAACCCCCTCCCTTTTCTTCTCCCTTTCCCCTTCTACTTCCTATAGGCCAAGTCAGTTTTCTATACCAAATTGAGTATGTTATTCCCTCCTTGAGCCAAATCTGATGAGAGTAGGTTCAAACAATACTCTACCCGCTCCCTTCTTTCACTCTACTCTAATAGGTCTTTGTACCTTTCATCTGATATAATCATCCTTTTTCTGCCTCCTCCTCCTTTCCTCTTCTCACATTACAATCCCTTTCCACCACAGGTATTTTTTTTAAATCATCACATCAATATGAACTTGTACCTACACCCTCTGTCTATGTATACCCCTCCTAAATGTTGTAATAAAGATATAGTTCTCAAGAGTAACAAGTATCATCTTCCTATGTAGGGATGTAAATAGTTTTCTCTTACTGAAGAACATTTTTTTCTTTCCTATTTACCTTTTTATGCCTCTCTTCAGTCTTGTATTTGAAGATCAAATTTTCCACTGAGCTCTGGGCTTTTCATCAGGAAAGTCTGGAAGTCCCTTATATCATTGAATGTCCATCTCCTCTCCTGAAAGATTATGCTCAATTTTGCTGAGTAGGTGATCCTTGGTTGTAATCCAAGCTCATTTGCCTTATGGAATATCATACTTTAAGCCCTCTGATAGTTTAACATAGAAGCTGCATGGTACTGCAAAATCCTGACTGTGGTTCCATGATATTTAAATTATTTCTTTCTGGCTGCTTCCAGTATTTTCTCCTTGACCTCATAATTCTAGAATTTGGTACAATATTACTTAGTGTTTTTAATTTGGGATCTCTTTCAGGAAGTGATCAGTGAATTCTTTCAGTGACTATTTTACCCTGTGGCTCTAGGACCTCAGGACAATTTTCCTTTGTTGATTTCTTGAAAGATGCTGTCCAGGTTCCTTTTTGATCATGATAATTTTTACCAGAAATTCTTAAATTATCTCTCCTGGATATATTTTTTAGGTCATTCATTTTTCCAAAGTTATATTTTACATTTTCTTCTTTCTTTTTATTCTTTTGATTTTTTTAGCTGATTTTTGATGTTTCATAGAGACATGAGTTTCCACTTGCCCAATTTTCATTTTTAAGAAATTATTTTATTCAGTTAGCTTTCATACCTCATTTTCCATTTCTCCTCCAGTTCTACTTTTTAAGGAGTTGTTTTCTTAAGTGTACTTTTTTCTCATTTTGCCAAATGTATTTTTAAAGGAATTATTTTCTACAATCAATTTTTGTCCTTTATTTTCTGAGCTGTTGGCTCTCTCTCTTGCATGCCCTTTATTTCTTTCCCCAATTTTTCTTCTACCTCTCTTAATTGAGTTTCACAATCCTTCTTGAGCTCTTCCAAGAAGAGGTTTCAAATGTGGCTATATTCACAATGTTGTCCTCTTCTGAATTTGTGTTTTGATCTTCCATTACCATAATTCTCTATAGGCAGTGTCTTTCTTTCTTTCTTTCTTTTTGATCATGGTGTTTGCCTTTTTCCTGGCTTTTAAAGTTGACCACTGCTTTTGGGGCATGGGGGCACTCTGTCACAATTCTTGTCCTGGGGGCTAGAGGCCTGGTTACTGACTTTGTGTACTGGGCCTCAGGTCCTGGCAGCTGGAGGCTGTAGGAGTCTTGTAGTTTGCCTGGTGCTAAGCTGGAACTGGTGGTGGTGGCTGGTGTGTGCCAAGGCTAGGTCAGGTTTTTTCTGCATTGCTCTGTGATTACACTGAAGCTCATGGGGTGGGGAGTGAGGGTAGTCTGACTGTTGGAGGTCATCTCCTTATATGGGGCTGTAGTAGAGTAGTAGTAGGTTAAGCTGGTGGTGGATGCTTGTCTGCTGGCACATATGGTGGGTCTCAGAGCTGGCCCTACCTGTTCCCCTGGCATGTAGTGTGGTGGGGGAGGTGTGTTGGTGTTGGTGCTTGCCTGCTCCACCACTCTGGGGCTCAGAATTTTCCACTGGTTTGCTAAGGTGGGGCTTGACTCTGGCTTGCCTGGATGCCACCTGTCCTGTACTGGTCCCCTTCAACCATAGCAAGAGGGATCTTTCCCATTAATTCCCCAAGCCTCCCAAGCCAAAAGACTGCTGCACACCTTTTTGCTGGCTTCCCTGTTCTAGGATTTTTCCTGGGCCAATATTTTCTGGATTTTTCAAGGTAAATAAAGGAGGGTAAGAGTGACTTACTGCTTACTCCACCATCTTGGTTCCCAGAAGTCAAGATCTATGATTTCATTGATATAGATTAGCTACTGGTTGAGAAAACTTCCCCTACCTCTCTAAGTCAGGCTTTCTCTGAAACTTAAATAATTAAATAATTGCCTAGAACAAATAGGTTAGCTATGTGATACAGTGAATAGAGTGCCAGGCCTGGAATCCAGAAGACTCATCTTCCTGAGTTAATATCTGGCTTCAGATATTTCCTATCTGTGTGACCCTAGGCAAGTCATTTAACAATGTTTGCCTCAGTTTCCATATCTATAATATGAGATGGAGAAGCAAATGACAAACTACTCCAGGATCTTTGCCAAGAAAACCCCTAATGGGGTCACAGAGTCAGACATGACTGAAGCAACTCAACAGCAACTAGAAAGGAAAGGTTGTTATTACCTTAGGAGATCACAATTAGTCCATGTTAAAGGTGGGACTTTAATTCAAGACTTCCTGACTTCAAGGCTAACTTTCTATAAATCACGGTATGCTGTCTTCAAGGTTTCAGGTAAAAGACATAAATACTCTAAAAGTTGAGCTTTCAGTGGGACAATGGCTAAGGGATCTATATTTGCCTATTCACTTTAGGGTTTGTTGTTGTTATTGTTGTTGTAGTTATTGTTCCTACTTTATAAGAATGTGCCTTATCCTATTATATTGTATGCTCCTCAAAGGCACGAACTGTCTATTTTTACTTGTATTTGCTTAAATATTTTATTTAATATAGTGCCTGGTGTATGGGGAGTGCGGTGAGAGTTTAAACATTACACAGTAAGTTTCAACTATTATTTCCATGTATTTGACAATCACATTCTGCTGGGGATTCCTAGTATATAGTATTAAACTTGTAGTATGATTGAAATGAAAGCATTTGTTAAGCTTCTATTAGACACAATCCATGTGGTTTTGGGAAACCTGAACCTTCTTTCCTTAGGGTGTGATTTTCACCTTCATTGTTCATGGTCTAGAGCTTCTGTCCCTAGCTCAGAATAACATGCTTTTCCATCTATATCCCCAAAAGTTTGGGTCTGATTCTAGGGCCCCATTATTGTAAGTTGTATATTATATTTCAAGAATCATCTGTGGTTATTGTTATGCTTGTGTAGCTACCAGAAAGCTTATGATGTGTAATGAGTCTTGGCTATGATACTCAGGTTAAGCAATCTAATATTATACCCTTATTTGAGAACTCCAAGAAAGGAAAATTCAATCAATTAAACAAAAAAAAAAGCTATCTTAATCTGACATTTTTAAATTAGTTGACATTTGAGCTATTCTACATTAGCCCTTTCATTTCTAATGCCAACTGGAGTATAACTAACCATAGACCACTGGTACATAGAGGGTGTTTAGGGAGTACTACCATTTCTGGTGTGATGGCTTGCTAAGCCCTTTTCAGAGTTGCTTAGCCACCTTTGGTGTCCACCTTGCACTCAAATGTCACCTGTGCCTCCAAGAAACCGTAGCAGGTATAGTGACCACACTCTGATAAAATTATCTCAGCAGATGGTCTAAGCCAGATTTAGAGTAACCAATAGGTGCCAAACCCATTGATCAGTTAGGGGGATGTCTGCCCCCATGCATGCAAAGTCTTCCCCATGGAAAATGGACAGGTGAGAAGATTTTTTTCTAACAGCATCGAAGATGGCTGAAGGAGGCAGTGTGGACTGATTAAAGCTTGGTCAGATATCAAAGACAACAAGGTTATACACTCTATCCTGGGCCTTGGCTAGTTATCTTGACTTTTGTCAAGTGAGGTTGATGACTTTGAGCAACTCTCCTCACTTGACTCCAATCCATAAATGAGTCAAGACATCACAGATGATGTCATTGGTCCCCTTCTGAAATGAAACACGAACAATAATCATAGACTACATGGACGAGAGTAGAGAGACCTAGATTATTACTTCAATATGCCCCAATTACAGAACTAACCTGCAACATTACTAACTGCCCTCCATTCTCTTTTATCTATAGGGAAGCATATTGTATGAGAATGGTAGGGAGCTCTGAGACCTTTGGCATATTGTACTCATTGTAGAGAAGTAGGTAATCTGAAAGTTACATGGAGCAGAAATACAATTTATGTAATTATACCATCATATTGAAGGGAAAAATGTTCATAACTTCAGCGTGTAGTTCATAACTTCTGGCTATGAACCAGGGTCTCAGTCCTGACTCTGATGCTTATTTATTCTGTGACCAGAGCAAGAATGATCCCATTCAGCATCATAGGATCATAGGTCTAGAAGTGAAAGGGTCCTCAATGGCAATTTAGTCTAAGATCCTCATTTTACCAATGAGGAAACAGAAATCCAAGGAGGTTTCTTAGCTTGACCAAGGTGATTAATTAGATTTGAACATAATTTATCTGACTCCAGAGCCAGTACTCTTCCTACTGTGTTATAATTTCAATAAAACTGTGAGGTTCTGCTCTCATGCATCACTGTGGCATAGATGTGACCCTGAGTTCTCAAAGACTTTACCAAAAAAGTACAGGCTCTGGCATATCCTGCCAAGATAAAAAGTCATCAGGAATGGGAATGTAAACAGATTGTGTGACACCTGGACACCATGTTTTTTTTTAAAGTTGTATTTTAATATAATTTATTTTCTTTATAATCCTATATATTTTCTTTCAGGATTTAAAATATTATTCTAAGAAGGAGTCCTGTGGACTTCATCATATAGTCAAAGACCTATAAAATATTAACAACCTCAATGCTGAAATCTGAGCTATCAGAAGATGATTTTCCCCTCCATAGTAACTCATTAAACAGCCACTAAAAATGGAGAGTCTGTTCTCTCTGACAGTGGATGGAGTTCTCCCACTGAGAGAATCACAGGTCTTTGAAGTATTTAAGTATTCAAAGATGCCAAACAATACCTGAATTTAACATTCTCACTTTGTCTTCTTAAGTTTTAACATCTATCTAGCCATTTTCAGAATTTTTTTTCATAAGCTACAATGCTTTGGGTTATTTAAAAAAAAACAGCAAAAGAAAGCCAAAAATTAATTTTATGTGAAAATGGAAATGACAGCTAGTAAAAAAAAAAAAAAAAGACAGTGAATTTCAGTTTTCCTCATTCATTCAGCAATGGCAGTTTTCCGGTTTGTGGTAAATGATGTCTAAGATAAGTTGGTTGCTAGACACAGTGACATCAGTCATATTAACAAGAGATTACCAAGTTAAGGCATAGCTAATGTTCCTTAAAATCAACAGACAGTTGGGACAGCTAGGTGGCACAGTGAATAGAGCACTGGTCCTGAATTCAGGAGGACCTGAGTTCAAATCCGGCCTCAGACACATAACACTTACTAGCTGTGTGATGCTGGGAAAGTCACTTAAACCCATCACCTAGCCAAAAAAAAAATCAAGAGACAGTTGAAAATTCCTAACAATTCTTGTTATGCTATGCCTGCTTGGCATAATGGCCAAGAAAGGATGGGGTTGATATGTAAGACATATCATGACATGTCTTCTGAGTTCTGCATATGTATCACCTAGTAAATGAACTGCCAAATTGTGGGTGTGAAACTCATTCTCTTTATTGATGTGAACATCATCCAGATTTAGTTTTCTATACTTCCTTTCATGCTTGACAACCAAGCATCTTAACCCTGGTTCATATCTACCCATGCACTTCCTGATTCACTTTTGTAGTAACTTGGCAATTGGTTCCTCCTTCACACTCAGCTTGCCTAGTATTTGATCTCTTCCTTTGTTCTTGGCTGCTCTTCTGATACTTTGCATGTCTCTCCCCAAGCCCATTGCAATGCCAAATAATTCAGTCAATGCTTCTGAATTCTGGTTCTGCTTCTGACTATAGACTTTTCTGTCTTTTCACCTTGGAAGTTCTCTCATCACCTAAGGCCTTTTCACTTTGAGGCATGTCTTCATTGCTCATTTCCTTTCTCCCATTGATGAGTTCACAGGAACCTCTGTTTTGAAGAAGAGCCCAGCCCAGTTATTCTTCATTCCTGTGCCAGAACTTCATTTGCCTCTTTGGACCTTTTTATCATTCTTCAGCTTCCTTCTTACCTTGGAAGTTCCTCTAGGCCTATGGTCTTTTCATCTTTGAATTTCCCTCAGGAATGAGGCCTTGTCCTAGAACTTACTTCTGTTCTCTATAGTTTATTCTCTCAGTTGTAAATTGCTCCTGAAATGTAAAGAAGCACTCCAGCCATACTTCATTCCTCTCCTGAGTATGCTTTTAACTCTCTGTATTTCAGTACCATTCTGCAGATATATAGCCACTTCCCATGTTTCGGGAGCATGTCTGCCCCTATTGCATTGTAATATGCTCAGGGCTATAAACTATCTTTCTTTTTGCTTATACTTGCTTATATTGTACTTAGTATAGTACCTTGTTTATAGTGAGTGTTTAAAAAAATAACAACAATGGCAATAATAACAATAAAAGGTAACATTTATATAGAACATACTATGGTCAGGTACTATGCTAAGTGCTTTGTAATTAATATTTCTTTTGATTCTCACATCAACCTTGTGAGGAAAATGGTATTATTATCTCCATTTTACAGATGAGGAAACAGAGGTTAAGTTGTCCAGAGTCACACAGCTATTGAGTATCTGGGGCTAGATTTGAATTCTGGTCTTGCTAAGTTCAGGCCTAGTCCCTTACCCAGTATACCAACTAGCTGCATTATAATTAACAACAACAATAATAATTTAATTGATGAAGTAATGAGTGCAATTTGACTTGGCTTCACTGGCCTAAATTCCTTCAACCCCCATTGGTTTTAGGCATGATTTCTACTGCTAGGTTCCATTCAAACAACTTATGTTTTTACACTCCCCTCCTGTGTACTATCACATGTATATAGAATCATTAGTCCCTTAGCACTGCTACTGAGAAAATTATTGCTTAAAAATCTACTGTTATAGTTCTAGCTATGCACTAGTTGTATGACCTGTGTTGACACTTAGCATCTGTTGGCTTCCATTTACTCTTTTATAAAATTTTATTTTAATTTAATCACTCATAGAACACATGTCAATTCATCTCACAATCAATTATTGACAAGAAGATGATCCTCAAAGTTCTTCATGCTCTCATTTCAACATCTTTCTTTGAGGTCATCATTTTATTTACTTTATAAATACTTCAGAAGTACTGTCATGTGAAAGGGTATCAAAGAACCAAGTAATTGCAAAGGGTGATGTATACAAAAAATTACCCCAAATTGGTCTTCCAAACCCATTGTGAGTGCTGAATACATGTTAATAATGAGTTTATGCCTCTCCTAAGTCCCTACTTTAATGACACATAATGAAGAGGAGGAAACAGATAATTCTGAGTTCTCCAACAATTTGTTAGAGGGGTTCTGGTAAATTCTACCAACCTAATAACTATCGTTCTGGAGATACTTTTGGAAGATATGTCTGTTATCTGAAAACCAACCTATGTAAATTCAGAAGCTCCTCTACAGTTTGGGCCCTAGATGATGAAGTTTATGGATACAGTTTTTTCAATGAGTCAGAAAGTTTTAGAAATCTGAATCAGAGCCACTCCATCTTACTGAAATCACATGTCCTTAAAATACCAAAATATAATGTTAAGCATTAACACATGAGTCATCAAATCATGAAAGTATGGAATCAGTCTTGTTTGGTGGAAATGACTTTGATTTCCACCATAAAAAATGGGTAGAATTCATGCATGTAGTGCAACTCAAGTTTTCAGAGCAAGAATTTTAAGAGCTTTGGGAAAAGAGTATGCATTTTTGGTGACTTATTTGGAAAGTGGTCTAGTTACTTTGACTTCAAATTATTTTCTTTTGTAAAAAGCAATTACCCACTAGGGAACCAAAATGTGTTTGTTTGTTTGTTTGTTTGATTTTTGTAATGCTCAAAAAGGAAATTGAAGGAAAAAATGTACCTCTTCAACAAACAAAGTCAAATAAGCCTTTCCAAGACATGAGGCTACCTTGTCTTCACTGGAGGTCTTACTTTGCCTAATTGCCAGGTCGCCAACTATCTCAGTAAGTGAAATATATGACCTGTGAAGAGTGGACTCATCTTTCTGAAGTGATATTAGATAACTTAAATGCATTGACACTATATACCTGGAAGCTGATGGCAGCAAAGATTGACAACTGTGATGAGCTGATCAGACCCCACAAACTGGAAAAAGTAAAAATGTCTTTCTTGAGGAGAAATAGGAAGTGAAAGAGGATGAAGAAGGGGAGGGGAAGCAGGAGAAAAAGAGCTACCCCCTCTGAAAAGGAACTGAGATAATTAAGTCATTTATGAAGCACTTTATGTGTGCCAGACAATATGTTAAGGGCTAGATACAGAGAAAGGTTAAAAAAAAAGCAGTCTCTGCTTTTGAGGAGTGCACAGTTTAATGGGGTTAATATCTTTCATATAGATAAGCTATATCTAGGATGAACTGGAATTTATCAAAAAAGGAAAGACATCAGAAATAAGACGTATTAGAAAAATCTTCCTTTAGAAGATAGAATTTTAGCTGAGACTTGAAGGAAGCCAGGGAAGCCAAAGGAGGAGATAAGGGGGGGAAATCATAGAGTCCAACAGCTACTATGAGCCATATTCAAAACTTAAACCCAAACTAAGATGACTCTAAAGCTGGTTTTCTATTGACTATGTCAGACTGCCTCTCTCTTTGCCTTTGGGAGTTATGTAATGGAGGCTCAAAGAATTTATGAAGAAATTTATGCTCCAGTAAAAAATACCAATGAGAGTCTGCTGCTATAGTGGATAAAGCTCTGACCCTGAAGGCAGGAGGATGAGTTCAAATCTGGTCTCAGACACTTACTAGCTGTGTGACCCTGGGAAAGTCACTTAACCTGAAAAAAAAAGGCTAGCATAGTATAAATTGAATTATTAAACACATGGACCCTTGAGGGAATAATTAACTGAAAAGCATACTGCCCAATGTCTGATAGAAAGTCTGCTCCTTATAATGTATCCCATGTAGAAATCATCTCCATTGGCAGGGGCTAGGATATGAATAGGATTGCCTTTTACTTCCCCCTCTCCTTTCAAAAAGTCCCAAATACTAAGTTCTTCATTATGAATTGTTAATTAAATTTTGGGCCCATAACATTGGAACAATTCTCTAATTTGTTAACCTCAATTGCAGTTTAAAATTACTACCCAATTCACATATGATGTATGTTTTATTATATTGTTTTTTCTTTTTATGATTTTGCTATTTTAATCCATAATTGATATCATTGTATTTAGAATTTGCTTAATTTTGCAAGCTTTAAAAACTTTTGTGTATTTCTAATAGTTATGCTTTTTGACACATTTGTATTGCTTTTTTAAAGGGCATATTGAGTAGAGAGATTCCATTGTGATCTCTCACTGCTTTCTTCTCAGAACTAGTTCCAAAATCATATTGAAAGATGTAAAAAAAAGCAAGGTCTGGTAGTGGAAAAGATGTGTGAGTTTAAGTTTTTGAAATATTCATTCTAAGACATAGCAAGAGGTTTAACCTGTGGAAAATTTTGTTAAAATGTTGGAGTATTTAGATTTTCATAAATATTCTCTTTTGTGATTTTTCTTTCATATTATTACATCAGAACTTGTCATGGGTCTAAGGAATTGAGACCCATTAACATGGTGTGGTTTTAGAGATCTCAGGATTTCTGTCCTTAAATCTAAAATTCTACAAAGAAAGATGTCTCCAAAGATGGAAGTTTCTGAAGAACACAATTCAAGTCCTCATCACTACTAACCTGGACTCTGGAAATAGCTTTCTAATTAGTCCCCATGCATTAGGCTTATTCCTAATCCAATCAATCATCCATTCATCTGATAATGTGGTTTTCTAAGAGCACCCATCTGCCCGTGTCACCTCCCAACTCAATCAATTCCATGGGCTGCATAATACTTTCAAGATTAAAAAAAAACTAACGTTGGCATTTAAAACTTCATATTGCAGCTCCTTCCTACCTTTCAGAATACTTATGTTTTACTTCCTTACAATTCCAAAGGACTCATTTGAAAAATGCTTTCCATCTCATGAAGGTAAATAATAATGGAGTGTGAATGCATATCTAATCATGCAGCTTTTTAGTTTATTCTTTTTTTTGTTCAGAAACAAATATTTGCTGAGAATAGCTAAATTATTTACAGCTGATCATGATGCTATGTTACTGTTACTATGTACAATATTCTCCTGGTTATGCTCACTTCATTTTGCATCAGTTGCTATTAAGTCTTTCCAAGTTTTTTTCTGATATCATCCTCATCATTTCTTATAGAACAATAGTATTCCATTACAATCATGTACCACAATTTGTTCAGACATTCCCCAATTGATAGACATCTCCTCAATTTCCAATTTTTTTTTGCCACCACAAAAAGTGGTGCCATAAATATTTGTATACAAATAGGTCCTTCTCCTTTTTTATTTATATCTTTGGGATACAGACCTAGTACTCGCATTGCTGGATCAAAGAGTATGTACCATTTCACAGCCCTTTGAGTATGGTTCCAAATAGCTCTCCAGAATTGTTGGGTAAGTTCACAATTCCACCAAGAATGCATTAGTGTCACAATTTCCCTATACCACTTTCAGCATTTATCACTGTCCTTTTCTGTCATATTAGCCAATCTGCCCTGTGGCCTACCATCAGAGAGACCTTGTTTCCATAGCAATCAAGTACCAGGGTCTCAACCCTCAGGCTTATCAGCAATAAGATCCCTCCTACAGGAACAGTCATCAGAAAGACTCTATTACTATAGCAACTCAGAAGCAACAGTCCACCCCTGAAACAGGCCAGAAGCTGAACCCCACATCCAGGGGAGGCCAATGGGGAGGCCCAATCCTCCAGTAAAAGCCTGAAGGGAAGCCTAGCCTCCAGAGAAAGTGAGCAGCTAAGCTCTGATGACCAGTGAAAGCCAGCAATAAGACTCAAAGCCCTAGCACAAAAATCTTGAAACAGTGCAGGACCAGAGCCCAACTCTTGCATAAAAATGCCAGGTAATTAAAAAAGGAAGAAAAATGAGCAAGAAAAGCAAGAAAAAGAGCTTAATTACAGAAAGTTACTTTGATGATAAGAAAAATAAAAGCACAAACTTAAAAGAGGACAATAATATCAAAATGGCTACATGTGAAGCCTCAAAGAAAAATGTAATTTGGGAAGATGGTGGAGTAAGCAGCAAATCACTCTCACTGTCCCTTACTGACCTCTAAAAATGAAAATTAATACCACAGGAAAAATTCAGGAATAGTGGAGATAGCAGAAAGACAGATAGAAGCAGTCTTTTAACCTGAGAAACTTGGATGATCACCAAGAAAACTCCCTTTCACTTGGGTGAAAAAGAGGAGTGCATCCCAGGATGGGAGGCGTCCCAGTAAACCAGCAACTAGAATCAACTTAGCAAACCAGCAAGAGATCCTGAGTCCCAGGATGGTAGAACAGGCAAGTGCCAACACCAGGACCCCCACTTGCATTAGAAACACCAGGATAACTGGTGGACTCCAGCTCAGAGAGCCACTATGTGCATTAGCACAACCCCAAGCAGGCAAGTGGCCTCCAGCAGCCCACCTCCCTATCTTCAGTGTAGCTCCAGGCAAATAGGCTTCCTCCAGCAGCAGAAATTTCTCATACTTCAGAACAGCCCCAGGCAGGCAAGCATCTTCCAGCAGCTGAACCCCTAAATCTCATGCCTCAGTACAGCTATCCAGACAGGCAGGCATCCTTCAGCAGGCAGATCTTCCTATGCTCCAGTATAACCCTGGGGAAATGCAGAAAGACCACACCTGGCCTCAGATTCACCCACCAGACACCATCACTAGGATTCCAGCTCAGCACAACATAAGTTGGCAGACACCTACAGCTTCCAGCTGCTAGTCCCAGGGGCCACAGAACACAAAGCTAGTGACCAGGCCCTTGGTGCCCAGCACAAGCAGGTTGGGATAGTGCCACCTGTGCTCCATCATGAGAGCTCAACTTTAAAAGCCAAGAAATAGCAAATAATATAAGAAAAAAAAACAGAAAAGAACAGTGATCATAGAGGATTATTGTTGTGACAGGGAAGATCAAAACACAAACTTAGAAGAGGACAATACTGTCAATATACCTAATTCTAAAAGTCCAAAGGGAAATATGAATTGGTCAAAACCCAAAAAGCCTTCTTGGAAGAGTTCAAGAAGGATTTTAAAAGTCAAATAAGA
Source organism: Vombatus ursinus (assembly GCF_900497805.2). NCBI lineage: Eukaryota > Metazoa > Chordata > Mammalia > Diprotodontia > Vombatidae > Vombatus > Vombatus ursinus. The sequence goes on along the minus strand of NW_020954556.1, from coordinate 40,668,639 downwards.
GAGGTAGAAAAAAATGGAAAAGAAATAAGAAGTATGCAAGAGAGAGTCAATAGCTTGGAAAATAAAGGACAAAAATGACTGAAAAAAATAACTCCTTAAAAAATAAAACTGGCAAAATGGAAAAGGAGGAGCAAAAATTAACTGAGGAAAACAAACTGTTAAAAATTAGAATTGGGCAAGTGGAAGATAATGACTCTATGAAACATCAAGAATCATTCAGACAAAATCAAAAGAATGAAAACATAGAAGAAGACATCAAATATTTCATTGGAAAAATAACTGACCTGGAAAATAGATCCAGGAGAGATAACTTAAGAATTATTGGTCTAGAGAGGTGGAGCCAAGATGGCAGAGTTAAAGTAGTGACTTGCTTGAGCTGTCCCCAAAACCTCTCCAAATACCTGTAAAAATGACTCTAAACAAATTCTAGAGCAGCAGAACCCACAAAAAGACAGAGTGAAACAAATTTCCAGTGCAAGACAACCTGGATGGTTGATAGGAAAGGTTTGTTGTGCTGGGCTAGGAGAGGAGCAAGGGGTTCAGCAAGGGGTGCATAGGCAAAGATCGGACCTCAAGAAATCTGGAGTAGACCTCAGGGGACTGAATCACATGAAGCAGTGGCAGTTTCCAGAATTCTCAACCCACAAATGCCAAAGACAACTTAGAAGGTCAGTGAGAAAAGTCTGTTGGACTTGGGTGAGAGAGGAGCATGGTCCAGCCCTGGCCCTAGCACAGCCCCATAGCAGTAGCCACAGTGGCAGCTGTTGCTTCTGGAGCTCTCAGCCCACAGATGTTGGGGAGATCAAGTGGCTGATCAGAGGGGGACTGCAGGGAACTCTTTGCTGGTGCTGAGGTAGGATTCTCTCACTTTACTGGTTCTTGGATCTGGGTCATAGTTCTGGGTGGCAATCCTGAGCTGAGGAGGAGGGCCAGTGTAGTGGAACTTGTAGTGATGGAGAGGGAGGGTATGTGGCCACCCAAAAACCAGCACAGTCCAGGAAAGAAGTAAACACCTCACCTTTGATCATACCACCTTGGAAGCACTGAATATTTAAAGGTCCCTAGAACTATCTCTGAAAACAGTTGCACAAAACCTCTGAAGCTTGGGACAGTACACCCTGCATGCTGGAAGCAGAGCCCTACGTCAACAAATAGTTAGAAAGATAAATAATTGGCTGGGAACATGAGCAAACAGAGGCAAACAACTCAGATTATAGAATCTTACTTTAGTGACAAAGATAAAAATGTATGACCAGAAGACAAGGCCAAAGCTGCTACATCCAAAGCCTCCAAGAAAAATATAACTTGGTCTCAGGTCATGGAAGAGCTCAAAAAGGATTTTGAATATCAAGTAAGACAAGTAGAGGAAAAGAGAGAAAGAGAAATGAGAGTGATTCAAGAAAATCATGAAAAATGAATCAATAGTTTGCCAAAGGAGACCCGAAAAATATGGAAGAAAATAAAACCTTAAAAAATAAACTAACCCAAATGGCAAAAGAGGTCTGAAAAGCCAATGAAGAAAAGAATGCCCTAAAAAGCAAAATGGGCCAAATGGAAAAAGCAGTCCAAAAGCTCACTGAATAAAATAATTCCTTGAAAATTAGGATGGAGCAAATGGAAGCTAATGACTCTATGAGAAATCAAGATATTGTAAACAAAACCAAAAGAATGAAAAAAAATATAGAAGAAAATGTGAAATATCTCATTGGAAAAACAACTAACCTGGAAATTAGATCCAGGAAAGATAATTTAAAAATTATTTCACTACCTGAAACCATGATCAAAAAAAAGAGCCTAGACATCGTCTTTCATGCCCTGATATTCTAGAACCAGATGGTAAAATTGAAATGCAAAGAATCTACCAATCACCTCCTGAAAGAGATCCCCAAAGGAAAACTCCTAGGAATATTGTAGCCAAATTCCAGAGTTCCCAGGTCAAGGAGAAAATATTGCAAGCAGCCAGAAACACTACAAGTATTGTGAAAACACAATCAGGATAACACAAGATTTAGCAGCTTCTACATTAAGGGATTGGAGGGCTTGGAATATGATATTCCAGAGGTAAAAGGAACTAGGATTAAAACCAAGAATCATATACTCAGCAAAATTGAGTATAATCCTTCAGGGGGAAAATGGAAATTCAATGAAATAGAGGACTTTAAAGCATTCTTGATGAAATGACCAGAACTGAACAGAAAATTTGACTTTCACATACAAGACTCAAGAGAAACATGAAGAGGTAAACAGGAAAGATTAGATTGCTTGCTGTTGTGGAGAATGAGGTGGGAAGGGGAAAAAAATGGAATTCAAAAGTTTACAAAAGTGGGTGTTGAAAACTATCTTTACATATAATTGGGAAAAAAATACTCTTAAGAGAAATAAAAACACATTTAAAGGTTGAAAACAAGATTGTTTCCTACCTTTTTTTTCTTGTCTTGGTTGCCTTGTTTGTTTGTTTTTCAATGTAAAACCTTTTTAATTTAACATAATCAATATTATTGATTATATATCTCATAACTGTCCCTATCTCTTGTTTGATCATAAATTCCTACCCTATACATGAACCTGACAGGTAAACTATTCCATGCTATCCAAAGTTGTTTATGATATCTCCCTTTATGTCTAAATCATGTACCCAATTTTAACTTATCTTGGTACAAGGTATGATACAGTGGTCTATATCTAGTTTCTGCCATGCTTTCTCCAGTTTTCCCAAGAGTTGTTGTCAAATAGTGACTTCTTGTACTAAACTTTGGGTCTTTGGGTTTATCTAATACTAGATTATATCATCATTTACTGCAATGTATTGTATACCTAATCTATTCTACCGATTCAAGTTTTTATTTTGTAGCCAATACCAGATTTTTTTTTTTTGATGATTACCATTTTCTAATACAGTTAGAGATCTGGAACAAATAGGGCACCTTCCCTCATATTTTTTCATTAATTCCTTATATATTCTGGATTTTTGTTCATCTTGATGAATTTTGTTATTATTTTTTTCTAGCTATATTTTTAGTAGTTTGGTATGATGTTGAATAAGTAAATTATTTAAGTGGAATTATAATTTTTATTATGCTGGTTTGGTCTGCCCATGAGCAATTGACATTTTTTTCCAATTGCTTAGATATGACTTTATTTATAGGATAAATTATTTTGTAATTGTGTTCATATAGTTCCAAGTTTATCTTAGCAGATAGATTCCCAATTGTTTTATATTGTCTACAGTCATATTAAATAGAATTTCTCTTTCTATCTTTTTTCTGCTAGACTTTATTGGTAACATATAGGTATGCTTATTGTTTTCTTCATTATTTTTTAGAAATCAAATTAACCAAGATTTATCTATTGTATTTTTTTCCATAAAACTAGCTTCTAGTTTTGTTTATTTAATTTTTTCTTACCTTCAATTTTATTTATCTCCTTTTTAATTCTGAGGATTTTTAATATGGTGCTTCAGGATTCTTAATTTGTTCTTTTATAGTTCTTTTTAAACTTTGCATGCCCAATTCAATGATCTGCTCTGTATTGTAATACACAAACATTTAGACTTGTAAATTTTCTCCTAAGTAGTGCTTTAGCTGCATCTGTTAAATTTGGGTATGTAGACTCATTGTTATCATTCTCTTTAATGAAATTATTGATTTTTTCCATGATTTGTTTTTTGACCCACACATTATTTAGGACTCTATTTTTACCTTCAAATCAATTTTAATCTCTCTTTCCATGGAACTTTATTTAATATAATTTATATTGCATCATGGTTAGCTAATAATGCATTTAATATTTCTGTTTTTCTGCATTTGGTTGTGAGATTTTTATGCCCTATTACCTGGTCACCTATTGTGTAGGTGCCTTATACTGCTGAGATTAAGGTACATACTTTTCTTTTCCCATCAATTTTCCCCCAACTGTCTATCATATCTATTTTTTCTAAGATTATATTCAACTTCTTAACTTCTTTCTTATTTGTTTTTATTAGATTTATCTAGTTCTGAGGGGTGAAAGTTGATGCCCCCCACTAATGTGGTTTTACTGTCCATTTTCTCATGTAGATCATTTAAATTTTTTTAAATGTGTCTGCTATACCATTTGGTGAATATATGTTTAGTATTTATATTAATTCATTGGCTATAGTACATTTTAGCAAGATGTATTTTCCTTCCTTTTATCTCTTAATTATATTTATTTTTGCTTTTGCTTCATCTGAGACCATAATGGCTATCTTTGCTGCTGCTTCTTTTTTTTTTTCTTTTACTTCAGCTGAAGCATAATGAGTTCTGTCCCAGCTCCTTATTTTGCTCTGTATCTTTCTGTTTCATGTGTATTTCTTGTAGACAACATATTACAGGATTTTAGTTTTTAATCTACTCTACTATCTGCTTCTTTTCATGGGTGAGTTCATTCCATTCATATTCACAGTTGTAGTTACTATGCATTTCCCTCCATCCTCTTTGCCTTTGTTTATTCTTTCTTTCTCTCCTTTCACCCTGTCCCTTCTCACAAGTGTTTTGCTTCTGACCATCAGCTCCCCTGATCTGCCCTTCCTTCTATCAATTCCCTACCTTTCCTAGTCCCTCCCTCCAATTTCCCTACATGGTAAGATAGAATTTTATACCCAATTGATTTTTGTATATTATTCCCTCTTTGAGCCAATTCTGATGAGAGTAAAGTTCAAATATTGTCCACCCCCCCAACTTTCTCTCCTCTGTAACAGCTCTTTTTTTTTTGCCATTTTTGTGATATAATGTGTCCATTTTTAGCTTTCACTTCCCTCTTATCTCAATGTATTTCTCTTTCACACACCTTATGTTTCTTAATATCATCTCATCATAGTCAATTTATACCCACACTATCTATTTATATTTCTTACAGCTGCCCTAACAGTAATAGAGTTCTTATGAATTACAAGTACCATCTTCCTTGTAGGAATATAAACAATGCTTTTATTTACACTTTCCCTTTATGCTTTGTTCTTATGTTTTTTCTTTCTTATTTACATTTTTATGTTACTCTTAAGTCTTTTATTTGAAAATCAATTTTATTTTGTTTTGCTCTTGTCTTTTCATCAGAAATACTTACAAGTCTTTTATTTCATTGACTATATATTTCTTCCTTGAAGGACTGTACTCATTTTGGTCGGGTAGGTAATTTTGGATGTAATCCTAGCTCCTTAGCACTCCAGAAAATCATATTCCAAACCCTCTGACCCTTCAATGAAGAAGCTGCTAATTTTGTACAATCCTGACTATGGTTCTACAATTTTTGAGTGATTTATTTCTCACTGCTTGAAGTATTTTCTCCTTGAATTTATACCTTGGAAATTTGGCTATTATAATCCTAAGAATTTGAATTCTGTGATCTTAATAGTCATTGTTGTATTATTTCCATTTCTTTTTCATACTCTGGTTCTAAAATACCAGAGCAATTTTCCTTAACAATTTCTTCAAATATGATGTCTAGACCCCTTTTTGATCATGGTTTTCAGTTGGTCTAATAATTCTTAGATGATCTCTCCTGTATTTATTTTCCAGTTCAATTGTTTTTCCAATGAGATATTTTACATTCTCTTCTATTTTTCATTCTTTTGATATTTTTTCTTACAGTTGTTTTTTGTTTTATGTCTTGAAGAGTTATTGTCCTCCACTTACCTAATTTTAATTTTTAAGGAATTATTTTCTTCATTGAGCTTTTGTACCTCCTTTACCATTTGGCCAATTCTAATTTTTAGGGAGTTATTTTCTTCAGTGAACTTTTGTACATATTTTCTATGTCTTTTTGTTTCCTTTACCATGCTGGTGACTTTTTTTTTCTTACTACCCTTGCATCACTCTCATTTCTTTTTTTTTCAATTTTTCTTCTATTTCTATTATTTGAATGTTAAAATTATATTTGAATTCTTTCACTATTCTTTTTGTGCCTGAAGGCAACTCACATTTTTCTTTGAGGCTTTGTACATTGGCATTTTTAACATTTTTGTCCTCTTTTGAAATGTTTTTTTTTAAATCGTTTCTGTCACCATAGATATTTGGAGGTGTTTCCTGGTAAATTTGGGAGAGCTCAGTTGAATTCCTGTCTTATTCCATTATTGTGGCTTCTCCCATTCCCATTTCTCTTACTAAAGCATTTTACATCATGAGTCTTTTAGAATTGTCTTGGAACATTGTATTGCTGAGAAGAGCTAAAGCAATCATAGTTGAACACTGCAGTGTTACAGTTACTGTGTACAATGTTCTCCTGGTTCTGTTCAGTTCACTCAGCATCAGTTCATGTAAGCCTTTCCAGGTTTTCCTGAAATCTGCCTGCTCATCAATTCTTTTTTTTTTAATTAGTGAATTTATTTTTAGTTTCCAACATTCACTTACACAAGATTTTGAGTTCAAATTTTCTCCCTGTCTTTGCCCTCCTTCCACCCCAAGAAAGCATGCATCCTGAATATCCCTTCCCCTGATCTGTCATCCCTTCTATCACCTCCACCCCTTCTCTTATTCCTTTTCCTTCTATTTTCCTGTAGGGCAGGGTAGATTTCTATAACCCATTTCCTATATATCTTATTTCCCAGTTGTATGTAAAAACCATTTTTAATATTTGTTTTTAAAACTTTGGGTTCCAAATTCTCTCCCTTCCTCCCTCCCCACCCACCATCATTGAGAAGGGAAGCAATTCAATACAGGTTACACATGTGTAGTCATGCAAAACATTTCCATAATAGTCATGTTGTGAAAACCTAACCATATTTCCCTTCATTCTATCCCTTGTGCCATTTATTCTATTCTCCCCCTTTGACTCTGTCCCTCTTCAGAAGAGTATGTTTCTGATTACTCCCTTCCACAATCTGATTGTTCCATTCTAATTTTTAAGGAAGTATTTTCTTCAGTGAGCTTTTGGGCTTCCTTTTTCATTTGGCCAATTCTGCTTTTTAAAGCATTGTTCTCCTTATTGGCTTTTTTTGCCATTTGAGTCAGTCTATTTTTAAGGTGTTATTTTCTTCAGCATTTTTTTGGGTCTCCTTTAGAAAGCTGTTAACTTGTTTTTCATGATTTTCTTGCATCACTTTCATTTCCTTCCCAGTTTTTCCTCTACTTTTCTTACTGGCTTCTCAAAATCCTTTTTGCAATTTTTCATGGCCTAGAACCAATTCATATCATTTTTTTCTTGGAGGCTTTGGATGTAGGAGCTTTGACTTTGTTGTCTTCTGGTTGTATGTTTTGATCTTCTTTGTCACCAAAGAAAGATTATATGCTCTGACTATTTTGCACAATTTGCTCATGATCCTTGCCAATTATTTGAGTTATAAACTCTTTGTTATGGTAGGAATATGCTTCCAGCAGAATTTACTATCCCAAACTTTGGGGTTTTTGTGCAGCTGTTTTCAGAGATACTTCTAGGGACCTGTAAATTTTCATTTCTTCCAAGCTGGAATGATCAAAGTTGAGGTGCTTACTCCTTTCCTGACCTGTGCTGTGGTCTGTGAGTGACCACAAGTGCTTTTTCTGCCTTGGAACTGTGAGGAGGATTCCTTCTCCACTGCCACTACAAGGTCCACTATGCCAGAACTCCTCCTCACCCTACAACCACCACTCAGAACTGTGATCCAGATCGAAGCACAGGCAAAGCAAGGAAATCCTGCCCCAGTGCCAGCAAAGAAATATCTGCAATCCCCCTCTGATCAGCCACTTGATTTCCCTTTTGTCTGTGTGCCAAGAGCTCAGGAAGCAGCTGCTGCCTCGGGCTATCCTGGTAATGGAGCTGGGACAGAACTTCTCTCTCACCACAGTCACAGACCTTTCCCACTGATTTTCTGAGTTTTCTTTGGCATTTGGGTATTGAGAAGTCTGGAAACTGCCACAGCTACCCATGATTCAGTCTTCTGAGGTCTGCTTTAGGTTTTCTGAGGCCTGGTCTTTGCCTGCACTCCCACCCTGACATGTGTTGCTCTCCCAGCCTTGCGCAATAGACCTTTCCAATCAATCTTCCAGGTTGTATTGGGCTGGAATTTTTTTCACTGTCTTTTTGTGGGTTCTACTGCTCTAGAATTTGATTAGAGCTATTTTGTTTTTACAGATATTTGGAGCAGTTTGGAGGAAAGCTCAAGCAAGTCACAGCTTTTACTCCACCATCTTGGATCAGCCCCTGCATTTTATATCTTAACTGATTTTAAGTGCTTTGCTATGTTTTAGGCTTCTTTGTATGTTTGATTATGTTTGCTTGTGTGTATGAAAAAGGTTTATCAATTATGAAGAAGCAGGAAGTGGCATGAAAGAAGACACTGAATAAAAATAGACATGTCCAGAAAAGGAAGTAGACTAGCTAGAGGCATAAAGTAATCATGACAGCTGATTGATAGTCAAAATGCTGTACTGGAAGTTTCATGATAATAAAATTATTAGAAGAAGAAACCTTCCAAGCCATTAGCTTACTGATATAAGGAGAATTTATGGAAGGACATGAACAATAATTACAAAGGATAATGATGGGTGCACCAATACTTAGAGTGTACTGCCATCTCCAATCTCTCCAATCCATTAAAAAAAAAACTGGATCTTCACATCCACAATTTTCTATTCTGTCAGGTTTACTTTAAGGAGGAAACATAAAATAAAGTTAACTAATTTCTTCCATGCACAAAGTATAGAAAATAAACAGAACCAGTACTTCTAAGCAGAATATTTCCTGGTTCAGGCTTCCTGCAACCTACATATTAGTTATGCAAATACATCTCAGATGTTAATAAAAGCTTGTCATCCTTTGATCAGAAATAATTAATAGTTAACAACAATATCTAACATCTATATTGGAGAAAGGGAATAAGCATTTATAGAGTATCTATTAAGAGCCAGGGACTATGCTAAGCACTTTACAAATATTATCACATTTGACCCTCACAATAAACCTGCAAGATAAGTGATATCATTATTCCTATTTTGCAGTTCAGGAAACTGAAGCAAACAGAAGTTAGTGGACTTACCAATGGTAACACAGCTACTGTCTGAGGGCATATTCAAACTCAGATATTATCATGCCTGGTCTATCACTCTCTCTACTTCTCCTCTTAGCTGCCTCAATATCATTATTAGTTACAAAGCCTTTGGCTTATTATCTCATTTGTTCCTTACCACCACCCTGTGAGCTAAATAAAGAAACAAATAAATTAATAAATAAATGAATAAACAAACAAGAAAGCAAACAAAATGCATGAACAAGTAAATATTTAATTAGGTAAGTTAACACATGAATATATAAATGATTTAATGAAAAAAATTAATAAGTACATACTAAAAAAGGTGATAAATAGATAAATTAATGAATAAACTAACAAACATCCATTTTAAATATTAAAAAGAAAACTGAGGATGAGGAAAGTTAAATGCTTTGTCTAGGGTTAATCAATAGTGAGATAGGATTCAAACTCACCCACTATGTGCCTTATATCGTCTTAAGCTCTGAGTAGAAAACAATCTGAGGGGAGGTAAAACTAGGTACTTTGACACATACACACAGATATACATATAGCTATATCTATATAAGACATTTTTTAAATGTTTATCCACTTATCCTCTTCTCCTTACTAAGATTATAGAAGTCTTGTTAGCATATGAAATATGTTCAAATGAATTGTGAAGACTAATATGTCTCCAGTTTAAGTAAATAGAATAGTAATATTCCAGCAAGAAACAGGTATAAAGGACTTCATGGTTCTTTTTTACTAGCTATTTCATCCTTTCCACAAAAATGTTAATTTTTTCCTCTTTATTTATGGCTTGAGTTCACAAATAAGGCACGTATAATGTGTATAAATAGTCATCTATTAAATTTACTAACAACCTAGTCACAAACTTGTCAACTACATCAAAAATCACATTTTATCTAGCATTATGGAAATGGTTTGTCCCTTCAAATATCAGCTTAAGTGTTTATGTTGAGAAGAACACAGGTTCCAGAGGCACATGATATGCCAAATTCTTTCTGTAACTACTATTAGTTCCATTCAACTAGCTACTGCTTCAGTGTACCTAAATGTTCCCTAGAGACAAAACAAACTTTGGAAGCAGCAGCCAGAAGAACTGAAATTCTATCCAAATAACACAGTGAGTAAGTCATAAAAATGAAAGTCTCTTTTCCTCAAGGAACATATACTCTATAGGATACTGTTAAATTTGCAAATTAAAGTAAACTGAAGTATTTTAGGCATCAAAAAAAACAATATGTTTGACAGGACATTTTGGGCTAGCAACCACCATTCCTTCCATACTTCTGTCAGGAAAGGTTGATTGTTAGAGTCCATCTGTTTGTTAGTCAGACAGAGATAACAGACTTCTTGGGACTTGCCTGCATTCTGTAATACTAGTTAGTAGAATAACAGATCTCTCTTAATTGTGTGTGGGTATGTAAGACTGTATAGAGAAAACAGTGTTCTTTCAATTAAAGTTATTTATAGGAAATTTAACTTTTAAACAACTCAGAGAGGAAAACTAAAATTCTGGACTCATGAACTTCTGAACTTAACTCAGAAACACAGAAATATGGCTTAAGCAGCTACAGAATAAAATTAATTGCAGAATGAAAATAAATATAAAATACAAAGTCAATATTTGATTTTCTCAATATCCAACTTTGATCAATGGGAGACCTGTATGCCATGGATCACTTATTCATAAGATAATTCTACAAGATTTTAAACATGGTCAGTAAGGGAACACTACTAAGCTTCTCCAGTGAAAGTTTAGTAGAGACTTTAACCCAGAAACTAATGTAGTCTAAAAAAAGAATAATAAGACAGAGGGTGACAAGGAACCATTTAGTAAGAATGGCTAACAAGCTGTTTCCATACAACCAAGTCAGCCAAGAAGAGGGATTTCTCTAGGGTTTACCTGAAATTGGTGGTTATGTCTCTGCCATAAATTATTGAATCTTACAAAGGCTTATTACAATTTCCCCTGAATGGTTAATGTAAGAACAATAAGATTAATTAATTGTAGCCCAAGCCATAGTAAGAATATTTAAAACCATGGACCAATTTTAAAGGGAACATGTCACCAAAGTAGCTAAGAAAGCAAACATAGATATCATTAAGCAAAAAGCCAAAGTAATACAAAAATAATCACCAACATTAATTAAAATCAATTCTCCTTGTAACCTAGTAACCCACTCCCAATGTCCAGTTAATCAACACATTTCCTATTGAATTCCAAATGTCCCACAAGATTGTCAAGTTCATGGAAACATCTTTTTTCAGACATTCTAGAATAGGTCTTGTTCTCATGGCAGCTCTGAATGGGCTCCTCCTTGAAGATCTGCTTCACTGATTCCAAATCACTTGCAGAGATTTATTTTCTATCTATTTCTGTTCAGCTTTGTTAGTGATGTATAGAAATCCTGATGATTTATGTGGGTTTATTTTATATCCTGCAACTTTACTTAATTTGTTTATCATTCCAAGTAGCTTTTTTTTACTTGACTCTCTAGGATTCCCTGAGTATACCATCATATCATTTTCAAAGAGCCATAGATTTGTTTCTTCTGTGTCTATTCTATTTTTTCAATTTATTTTTATTCTCTTATAGTTAAAGCTACTGTTTCTAATACAATATTGAATAAGAGTGGTGATAATGGATATCATTGTTTCACCTCTGATTTTATTGGAAATGTTTCTAACTTATCTCCATTACATATAATGCTTGCTGTTGGTTTTGGATAGAGGCTACTTATCATTTTCAGGAAGACTCCATTTATCCCTATACTCTTTAGTGTTTTAATAGGAATAAGTGGTGTATTTTGCCAAAAGCTTTTCATGCATCTATTGAGATAATACAATTGCTGTTAATTTAGTTACTGATTTGATCAATTATTTTGATAGTTTTCATAATATTGAACCAACCCTGCATTACTAGTATAAATTCCACCTGGTCATAGTGTATTATCCTTATGATAAGTTGCTGCAATCTCTTTGCTAATATTTTATTTTTAATTTTTGTATCTATATTCTTTAGGGAAATTTGTCTATAATTTTTCTTTTTCTGTTTTTTATTTGTATAACAGTAAGAATGTGGTAGGATTTCTTCTTGGCCAATTTTCCCAAATAGTTTATGTAATATTGGAATTGGTTGTTCTTTAAATGTTTGATAGAATCCACTTGGAAATCAATCTAACCCTTAGGGAGTTCATTGATGGCTTGTTCATTTTCTTTATTTTTTGATTTGGGGTTATTTAAATGTTTATTTTCTTTTCTGTTAATCTGGACAAATTGTATTTTTCTAAGTACTCATCCATTTCACTGATTGTCAAATTAATTGGCATACAGTTGGGCAAAATAGCTCCTAATTATTGTTTTGATTTCCTCTTCATTGTTGGTAAATTTACTCTTCATTTTTGATACCGTTAATTTGGTTTTCTTCTTTTTTTTAAATTAAATTAAACAAAGATTTATCTATTTTATTGTTTTGTTCCACAAAACTAGTTCTTAGCTTTATTTATTAGTTAAATAGTTTTCTTAATTTCTTTGATTTTTCATACTTTCTAATTTGGTATTTAATTAGAGATTTTTAATTTTTTTCTTTTTTCTAGCTTTTTAGTTGCATGCCCAATTCATTGATCTCCTCTTTCTCAATTTTATTCATGTAAGCATTCAGAGATGTAAGATTTCTCCTAAGAACAGCTTTGGATGCATCCCATTTTTTTTGGCATGTTGTTTCATTATTGTCATTCTCTTTGATGGAGTTATTGCTTGTTTCTATGATTTGTTATTTGATCTACTTATTCTTTTGCATCAAATCATTTATTTTTCAATTAGTTTTAACCTATCTTTCCATGGTCCTTTATTATACTTAATTTTTATTACATCATGATCTGAAAAGTGTGCATTCAATATTTCTGCCTTTCTGCATTGGATTGTGAGGTTTTTTTATGCCTTAATACATGGTCAATTTTCTGTGTAGGTGCCATGTAAGGCTGCAAAAAAATATTCTTTTCTAACCCCATTCAATTTTCTCCAGATGTCTACCATATCTTCTAAAATTCTATTCACTTTCCTAACTTCTTGTTTATTTCCCAGCTAGATTTATCTAGTCCTTAGAGGGGGAGGTTGAAGTCCCTCACTACTATAATTTTGGTCTCTATTTCTTCCTGTAACTCACTTAACTTCTCTTAGAGTTTGGATGCTATACCATTAGGTGAATATATATTTCTTGTTGTATCACTTCATTATTTGTGGTAACTTTTAGTAAGGTGTAGATTCCTTTCTTATCTTTTTAAATTATATCTACTTTTTCTTTTACTTTTTTTCTTTTCTCTTTTTTGAAATACAGAATGCTAACCCTATTTTTTACACTTTGAGTCAAATGTAATATACACTGCAACAGTTTTTTTTTTATGTTTACTCTGAGTATATCACTGTTTCAAATGTGTTTTTGGTATACAACATGTTGTAGTATTATTGTTTTTGATCCACTCTACTATCTGTTTCCATTTTATGGGGGAGTTAATCCCAATCTCATTCAGTTATCATTGCCAACTGTGTTTTCCCCTCCATTCTATTTCTCCCTGATTATACTTTTCTCTCTCCTTTCACCCTGTCCTTTCTCATCCAAGGTTTACTTCTGACCACCAACTCCCTCAATCTGTGCCCTCTTCTATAAGATCCCTTCCCTTTTATTTTCTTCTTTCCCCTCCTACTTCCCTGTAGGGTAAGATAAATTTCATTTCCCAATTGTGTTTGTATGTTATGCTTTCTTTGACCTAAATCTGATGAGAATAAGGTTCCAATAATTCTTACGCACTTACCTTCTTTCCCTCTATGGTAATAGGCCATTTCACTTTATGTTGTGTTGTGCTGAGGACCAGGGGTTTGGTCACTGGCTTTCCACTTCAGGGCCTCAGGTACCTTCAGCTTACCCATGGTATGCCTTGGCCTACTTATGTCTGTTGTACCAGGGTTCTATGGCTGACATTTTGTTTTCTGCACTGGGACTGGAGGTCTCATACCTAGTCTGCTGTGCCTGCTGAGTCTGGATGGAGGGGCTTTGGCTATTAAACTGTGCTGTGGCTAAGAGCCTTCCACTAGCTCACCCAGACATCATCTGTGCTGGGCTGTGTTCCCCTTTACCCAAATGAGACAGACCTTTCCTGATGTCCTTCTAAGTTATTTTAACCTGGAAACATTTTTTACTACTTCTTTTTGTGGGTTTTGTTTCTCCAGAAACCACTTAGAGCCTTGATTTATCATTGTTTCTGAGGGAAACTGGGGAAGTCTCTGGCAATTTCCTGGCTGCTCTCCAACATCTTTGTCTGCCCCCCATCTGATCAGATTTAGACTCAATTCATATTCTCCTTTTTCCATGCTCCTTCAACATTTTGCCTTAACATTCAATTTTGGTAAAATTAAGTTTCAAGACAAACCTTTGCCACATCAAATCTGGATTTGCAATTACAAAATCAAAATCTCAGTTTTCCCAAGGGACATTTACTCCCAATACCTCACATTATGGAGCTCACTATTCTCTGTATAGTCTATGAGAAAAGATTTAAAATGGCAATATTGTATTCCCATCTTACTCTTTAGGGTCCATGAGAATGTTGTGTTCCTCACTTAACAACTAAAATATATTTCTCTAATGGTCCTCAAAACAAAAGAAGTATAGTATACTACCTCCAAATTATTCCATATTGCAAATATGTTACCATAGTTTCCATATCACAAATAATACCTACATAATGTTTCTCATATCCTTTGTACCTCAAAAGACAAAAAACCTCCCTAAAACCTCTCTGGAAGATTCAAAACCCCTCTTACTTTCAAACCTTACTTTCTCTCCACTTCTTCTCTTTCATATCACAGACTAATTATAAAACCCATCTTCACCTCACTGATTTTTTTTTCCTTAACAGATTTCTTTATAAATAACCAATTGACTTTCACTTCTTGAGTTGCATTGTCTATTACAACTCAGGCAACAAAGATTCTAATTTACTCAGACAATTATTTTAAACTAAACTTCAATTCTGTTTATTCTCTAGTAGGTAAAATTACTTCCTTAACTAAAATAATAGATCTATCACATTCAGTAAGGGGAGAGAAGTTTGTGCTGTTTGCTTTTAATCTCCATTTTAGCTGCAAACTTCCAAAAATCCAGTAATATGTTTTTAGCAGTTGTAAAAAAAAAACCTTTAAACCATAACAATCTGGAAATTTGGAGTAGAGAACTTACATTTCATTCACAAACTCAGTTTCTAATTAGTTTATGGTGTCATAAATTTCTGCAAATTGGGGAAAGGATCCTGTCTTTCTCATCTGTGTTTCTTGTCTGCCTTGTAATTTGGCCAAAGTTAAAAGATACAAAGAGAAACATTTTTCTAAAGGGAAATTTTCCTTAACCTCAATTGTCTCACTAAAAAGCAAAAAAAAAATAAAGGGAAACTTTTTTGGATGACCTGGAAGACACCAGGTTTGACAAAACAAACAGAAAAGTACTAAATAATTTTGATGTGCATAAGGTAAAGTTCCATTGTTAGTTCAAATTCTGGAACCCATATATTTTAGACTAATTTTGGGTTCAATAACCCTCCTGGCATAGAATAATTTGGATAAAGATGTCCCTGGTGATGACAAGAGAGATTTTCCTTACACAATTTAAACTGAGAGCCTTCACTGAAGACAAAATTTCCCAAGTATTTGGTATTATCCTTCCAACCCTCTTTGTGAGAACTAAGAGCCCCCTTTGAAGCAATACACATACACACAAGCACACACATGTTTTAACACAGAAAGGAAGACAAAAAACACAGTGGAAACATTCCCAACTATGTAGGGGCTTACATTAGCTCAGAAAAGTTTGAGACTGGGGGAGGAAGTGGGTCAGGTCTCCTGGGCTGTCTTCTATGTAGAAATCCTTCAGGGTAAAATTTCCCTGCAGCACTCAAGGCTTCTGCCTAAGAAGAACCATATTTCCTGGCCCCAATACTGATGGAGTCAGTATTGTTATATTTGAAAATTAAGATAACCTGATGCAAAAAAAAAAGTTCTGAGCATATTCATTTTATTGGTAAGACTAGTAGTCAATAACAAAATGAATCTTGAACTCCTAAGCAAGAAAAAACCATGATATAGGTCTTACTGGCCTTTATGTAGTTTTGGGAAATATAAGAGAACAGAGAAAAAAAAGCATCATAAATTGAAATAAATATAATTGGTTACAAAGTCTGAAGCACCTTAGGCAGCAAAAACAATGTGATTGGTTGGACATTTGGCACTAGCAATAATATGTCCTTTCATCCTTCTGTCAGGAAAGGTTGATTGATAGAGACCATCTGCTCATTAGTCAAACAAAGATAACAGATTTTTTGGCAACCACATATATACTGTAAAGCTTGTTAGTAGGTTAGCAGATCCCCCTTAATTGTGCATGGGCATTCAAGGCTTTGTAGAGATGACAATTTTCTTTCAATTAAAGTGATTTATGGAGAAACAACTTTTGAACTTAACAGGGTGGAAAGTTGAAATTCTGGATTCATGCACTTCTGTATTTAACTCAGAGACAGAAAAAAAATAAAAAAAATTACTCAAGCAGTCTCAGAATGGAATCAAATATAAAACCAACACTTCATTTTCTTAATACAGCATGCACACCTATAATTACATGTAAAATAAATACATATAGTAAAACTACAAGGTAGTTTCTTGAGGGTATCAGTGGCAGTTTAAAGGATAAGGAAAGAAGTCATATAAGAAACTCATGTCACTTGAGCTGTGAGTGAATGGAACTATAGATTATAAGAAGTGAAGGTCAGGTGGTAATGTCTTCTTGGCAGGGTGGACAGCCTGTACAAAGGCAGGGAGATGGAAGAGTATCATGTGTAAGGAACAACAAATTGAAAACTTTAGTTACATTGAATAGTATGTGCAGGAGAATAAAATAAAAATCTAGAAAAGTAACTTGGACCAAGATCAGAAAGGACTTTAAATGCTATAGATAGAGGAATTTGGGATTTGATCCTAGAGTTAACAGGAAGCCACTTAGGTTTATTAAGTGGGGGAGTAACATGGTCAGACTGTGCTTTAGGAATATCACTTTGGTAATTATGAAGGATTTTGACTGGAGAAAAAAGAAACATGGTAAGAGAAAGCAGTGAGTTGACTATTGTAATCAGCCAAGGTAGTGACCTTAAGAGTAAATAGGGGATAAAAGTGCTTGATATTTTGAAGGAAAATTGACAGGATAATAAGAGCTAGAAGATAAGTATACTTCCAAGGTTGAACACATGAGTGTTTGTAAGGACAATGTTGCCTACTATAGAAGTAAGGAACTTTAAAGGTGCAGTTACCATCCTTTGAGAGCAGAAGTTCTTAACCTGGGACCTAAGAAATATATATATATATATATATATATATATATATATATATATATATATATTTGTTTTTTGCATATGTTTTCATAACTGAATTTCAGTATGATCAGCTTCCTTTCTAATGTCATGGATTTTAATTTATGTATTTACAAATATTCTCAGAAGTGGTGTATAGATTTCACCAAAATGTCAAGGAGTTAACGACACACAAATCCTTCTTTCAGATCACTTTACTTTGAAGGGGAAAGATATGATCCCTAATAGTTTCACCAGAGCACAAATCGTGTTTCTAGTTGTGCCTCATTAAGACTTTCATTAGAGTTTCCCTAGAAATTAGAGCTCCTAGAATTGATCATCTTTGTATTATTCTCAAGGAAAGGAAGAATATCTAGTGACTATTTAGCTCTTTTCTTTTCAATTGGCCTGGACAGTTCTCAGTACTTATATTCTTATTTAGTGACAGCCTTCAGTTCATAATGATAACTGCTCAAAGGACAGGAAGTAACAGGGTTTAGTGGAAGGAAGAGTAACAGAATGATGTAGTGGAGACAGATTATTTTTTCTTATTTGAGAAATTGGATTAATATTATTTGTATTACCAAATTCACAAAGGTATTACATGGGAAAAGCAATGTATTTAGAGTTTGACAAACAAGGATTAAAATCTTGCTCTGGCACTTACTAGCCATGTGACTCTAAAAAGTGATGTATGGTGTTTGATTCTCAGTTTGTCCATCATTAAAAAGAAATAATATCACTTTCCCCAGCTCTCCCTCACAGAGATGTTGTGATGATCAAATGAGATCATGCATGAAATGCCTCTAAACACTCTTAATGAAAGCTATTATTTATGAAATACACTAATATACAGTTTTAGATTCAGTTACAACCATAAAAAATAGAAGTAGTGTATAAAAATTGGGAAGAGAAACAAAAAAAATTACATAATATTGCTCTTTTCATTGTTTTTTCCCCCAGAATGTCATGATGATTAACATTGGTTACCTCATTTCAGGATTTATTTGTTTTTAATTATTATTTTGGAATTTTGACTAAGAAACAGAAAACTAATTCAGTGTTCATTAATGGTGAAAGAAAGCGGATATCTATTGTGATTGTTATTTAATTTCAGATGACACTAAGGTGAGAGGAATAACAATCATGTTTTAATACTGACGAGCTAAATAATGTCCAAAAGAAGGAAATTAGGTTGGCAAGGAAACTGGAAATTCTGCTATATGAGGATCAGATAAAGGAAATAAAAAGATAGTTGAAAGGTTGTTATGGGGGGAAAACAGACTCATTCTGTTTAGCCCTATTCAACAAATATTTGAGGAACAAAAAAATATCACATTATCTTCCTGGGCCTCAGTTTCCTCATGTGTACAATGAGGGAGATAAGCTGTGTGTTTTTTAAGGTCCATTCAAAGTCTAGATATATGATTCCTTATGCTAAACACATAGATGGAAGCTATAGTGTTGTTCATTCATTCCTAGTCTTCATGACCACATGGACCATCAGGCATCATGCCCTTTTATCTTCCACTCTCTTTGAAAGTGTGATCAAGATCATGTTCATTGCTTCCATGGCACTATCCATCTCATCTTCTGCCGTCCCTTTCCCCTTTTGATTTCAATCTTTCTTGACACCAGGGTCTTTTCCAATGAGTCCTGTCCTCTCATTATGAGGCCAAAGTATTTTAGCATCAGCTTCAGTATTTCTTCTTCCAACGAGAAAATACGAATTACTTTCTTTAAGTATAAGCTTATTTGATCTCCATGCTGTCCAAAAAGTTTTCTCCAGCACCAAAACTAGATAGGATCTATTCTGTTGTACTCAGTTTTCCTGGAATTTATAAAGATACTCATTGATTCAATAGCTTA
The DNA here is from genome assembly GCF_900497805.2 of Vombatus ursinus. NCBI lineage: Eukaryota > Metazoa > Chordata > Mammalia > Diprotodontia > Vombatidae > Vombatus > Vombatus ursinus. The sequence goes on along the minus strand of NW_020954556.1, from coordinate 40,649,415 downwards.
CAAAAATGGAGCCTTAGTGAGTATAAAAGTCATTAGTATGGCACAAGGGCTGGAGCACGGATTTTTTTTTAATAAGAGATTTTGGCATAGGTATCTATCTTTAGTTAATAATTCAGCTACATTCCATTTCGTAAGCATTTATTGAACATTTCTGGTTTGCAACACATTATATCAAGCACAAGAGAAACAAAGAAAAATATAATAATAGCACCTAAGTAGCCTATATATATGCCATATCTAAGGATAAATAAATATAAGTGTAGTGTATATGTGACATTTTAATGTGGATTGCCCTTATGCTGGGGGCTCACCAAAACCTTGACCAATATCAACAGATTATATCAGTCTCTGAAATAAGCCACACAATTCATTCTCAAGGATTTAGAAGTAACCTTGATGTGAGAGGAATTGTAACTATTGAGGCCTAAATGGTGTGCTTATTTGTTAAACAAATTAGATCAGGTAAGACTATGGACTCTTATTCATAAAACATTTAATAAATAAGAATGCAATAGCAAGAATGATATTAAAATGAAAGTAAACAACAACTGGATAATGTTGGATGTTGACTTATATTTTGGATGAGCTGACTTTAAGATTCCACAGGAGAGCAAGATGTAGATATTGAAAAATTGATTTATTATGTAGTAAAAGAGCTGATTAGGGGAATCATCTGTATATAGAAAATAATTAAACTTATCAGGGCTGATGAAATCTCAATGAATGTAGAGAAAAATATTGGGACCTATGAGATTTGTGAGGTTGATATGTTCTTTTTTTTTGGCTTTTTTATTAATTTATTTTTAGTTTCCAACACTCAGTTCCATACTTTTTTGAGTTTCAAATTTTCTGCCCCTTCTCTCCCCACCTCCCTCCCAAAATGGTGGGCAATCAGATATAGTATCTACATATACATTCCTATTTAACATATTTTCACATTAGTCATGTTGTAAAGAAGAATTAGAACCAATAGGAGGAACCACAAGAAAGAAGAAACAAAACAAAACAGAAGGAAAGAGAGTAAATAGTATGCTTTGATCTGCATTCAAACTCCATAGTTTTTTTTCTGAATGTGGATAATATTTTCCATCATGAGACTTTTTGAGATATCTTAGATCCTTGCATTGCTGTGAAGAGCTAAGTCTATTAAAGTTAGTCATCACACAGTGTGGCTGTTACTGTGTACATGTTCTTCTGGTTCTGCTCACTTCACTCAGCATCAGTCCATACAAGTTTTGCCAAGTTTTTCTGAAGTCCACTTGCTCAACATTTCTTACAGCACAGTAGTATTCCATTACATTCATAAACCACAGCTTGTTCAGTCATTCCCCAATTGATGGGCATCCCCTCAATGTCCAATTCTTTGCCATCATATATAGAGCTGCTATAAATATTTTTGTACATGTGGGTCCTTTTCCCATTTTTATGACCTCTTTGGGATGCAGACCTAGAAATGCTATTGCTGGGTCAAAGAGGAGATTGATATGTCCTTAGTGATAGTAGGTAGATAGCTGTATTAGTGTTCCAATTTTACCATGTCTTCTCCAACATTTATCATTTTCCTGTTTTGTCATATTAGCCAATATGATAGGTATGAGGTAGTAACTCAGAGCTATTTTAATGTGTATTTCTCTCATCAATAGTGACTTGGAACATTTTTTCATATGACCATAGAGAGCTTTAATTTCTTCATCTGAAAACTGCCTATTCATATCCTTTGACCATTTATCAATTGTATCAATATATTTCAGAGATGAGGGCTTTATCAGAGACACTGGCTGTAAAATCATTTCCCATTTTTTTGGCTTCCCTTTTCATCTTGGTTGCATTGGCTTTGTTTATGCAAAATCTTTCTAATTTAACGTAATCAAAATTATCCATTTTGCATTTCACAATGTTATCTATATCTTGTTTTATCATAAAATCTTCTGTTCTCCATAAATCTGACAGTTAAATGATTTCCTGGACTCCTAATTTGCTTATGGTGTCACTCTTTATGTCTAAATTATGTACACATTTTGACCTTATCTTGATATATGTAAGATATGGTAACGTATTGTTGGCCTATACCTAGTTTCTGCCATACTATTTTCCAGTTTTCCCAGCAGTTTTTTGTCAAACAGTGAGTTCTTATGCCAGAAGGTTGAGTCTTTGGGTTTATCAAACAATATATCACTCCAGTCATTGACTACTGTGACTTGTGTACCTAACCTATTCTACTGATCCACCACTCTATTTCTTAGCCAGTACAAAGTAGTTTTGATGATTTCTGCTTTATAATACAGTTTTAGATCTGGTATGGCTAGGCCACTTTCCCTTGATTTATTTTTCATTAATTCCCTTGATATTCTGGACCTTTTGTTCTTCTAGATGAATTGTGTCATTGTTATTTCTAGCTCTATAAAATAAATTTTGGTAATTTGATTGGAATGGCACTCAATAAGTAAATCAATTCAGGTAGAATTGTCATTTTTATATCAACTTGGTCCACCCATAAGCAATGGATATTTTTCAATTATTTGGAGCTGAATTTATTTGTGTGAAAATAGATAAGGCATTTATTAATCATTTGGTGGCAGCTACATAGTACAATGGATAGTATGCTGGGATTGAAGTCTATCAGACCAGAGTTCAAATATGGACTCAGACATTTCCTAGCTGTGTGCCCCAGTGCAAGTCACTTGACCTTTATTTACCTCAGTTTCCTCAACTGTTAAACAAGGATAGTAAATCACCTACCTCCCAGGTTGTTGTGTTGTTGTGAGGACCAATTGAGATGATATTTGAAAAGCACTTAGCACAAAGTAGGCATTTAATAAATGTTTATTCTCTCCTTTCTTTACTTCCTTCTTTTCTTCCTCTGTCCTAACTTGACCCTTCCTTCATTTTTCCCTTCCTTCCTTCCTTTCTTTGTTCTGTGGGACTAGAACTTTGCTGACCTGGGGACAAAAATACACAGAAGCAGCCCCTATGCTAAAGGAGCTTAAATTAGAATGGGAGCAGGGGTTAACTTAGTTGTGATAGATTGAAAATCTCTGCTCTTGAAAAAGAATTAGATCCTTTGCTGAGAGGTACAGTGGATAATATTGTATAAGATGGCTTGTGTAGAAAAATGAGAGTTTAATTAGAAAAAAATAAAGTTTAGAATAATCACTATAAAGATTGAGATAAAGAGCCAATCAGAGAAGAAAAGGAATACTGTGACTCAGTAAAGGCCTAGCTGAGATTAGGTAATATAAATTTGTAGTGACCCACATCAACATGTTTTTTTTTTGTGCCTTTTTTCCAGTAGTACTGGAGCAAAAGTGATACAAATAGATGATAAAGATAATACAGAAGTATAATTTTGCATGGTGTGATTGATGTTAACAAAAGGGGGCAAGGGATTTCAGGATAGTCGAGAGTATATGAGTGGCCAACAATAGGGTCAATAATGTGAAGGGTAGTATTTAGTGTAGCCATAGTGAGGAGGATGAAGTAGAATCACAATGAGCGAAGTGAGGGGGTGAGAATAGGTTTGAATAAGTCAGCCAGAAGGAAAAAATTTCAAAAAATATGAAATAGTGGCCAGAGAGGGAAATGCCAGAGTTCTACATCATAGAGTTAGGATAATTATGGGTGATGGTGAGATCCAGGGTAAGACCACTGTTGTGCTGGTAAATATCAACAATTGGCTCTCTGAAAAAAAAAAGTACCCATGACCCACTTTTAAGCTTAATCTTTATTAATAACATTTTATCCCTCACTTTCTTAAGTCTAGACAATCAACAAAACAATGACTCAAGGCTTGATTTGTAGTATTTACAGATTTCTGAGGTATACATGCTCACACTGACAATTAGCTCTGAGAGGAGGAATGATAGTAGCTGACTCTAACACACCCTAAGTACACCTGACCCTGTAAATGACTGAGATAGAGTGGAAGTGTAGGTCATGACAGTTGAGGTTGATGAACTTGGAGAGAAGTCAGCATTTGTGTGTATATTGAAATCTTCAAGTATGAAATCAGAGGTTAAGGTCAAAAGCCAAACTAAGCCAGGCACTGAATTACTTCAAAAAGGAGAGATAAATGAAGTTAAGGTCATTAGGAAACTATGACAGAGATCTTGACCAGGAGTTAGAAATGGACAGACAGAATCTATAAGGAGAAGAGGTTGTTCAGTAAGTTTCAGAGTTAAAGGTAAGTTATGGAAATGGAATTGGAAGCAAGGTCTGTGACTATCCCTTGATCCCTACCATATCCTGGCCTGGAGGGGCAAAAATGAGATAAGAATCATCCAGTACTGGAGAGGGTAGTTGGTGATACAGTACCTTCCACAGGGAACCAGGTTTTCAATAGTGTGAGAAGCTGGTAATGTATTAACTGAAGTGGTCAATGATGAAAACAAGGTGTTTTCTTGTTTTAACAATAGAATGGAGTTCCATAGAGCTATGCAGAAGGCAGAGGAATGTATAGACTGTGGGCAAGTAGATCTTTAGTATTTAGGGATAATAGTATGGGGAATGTAGGTAGCATTCAGAAAGAATTTTGGTTTCAACAGACATTGACCCTGAATCATAGACATAAGGACAAAAGGAGATGAGAGTTTGCTTACTATAGTAACAGTGAAAAGCCAATAGACAGGATCCTGTAATTACCAAATTTAGTCATGAAGCCATGTGGTATTTGCAGTTTCAATGAGACTCCAAATACAAGAGGGCTGGGTTTTAGGTGACTCGTGAAAGTATCAAAGAGTTTTACTCAGACATCTGCATCAGCAAATTATTTGTTATGGAACTTACAGGTTAAAAACAAGTCACATTCATCAGCAGCTTATGCCCAAAATGGATTGGAGAGGACCCAGAAGATGTGATATATCCAGGGATGATATTTAAGGGTCTTTCCAACTCTGAAATTTTATAATTGTATAAATTATATTTCAACTGTTCATATGTGTATAGCACTTAAGGATTTACAGAGTAATTGTTTGGCAATAATTGGTTTGTAGTAGAAATATTATTATTGCCATTTTGCTGGAAAAAGAACCTCAGAGGGGATTGCCCAAAATCATGAATAATGGCAAAGCCAGCACTTGAACCAGGGCTTCCTGATTCCAAGTCCATTGCTCTTCCTGTTACACCACAGTGTTCAGAAATATCATTGCCATTGTTGTTGTTGTTCTAATTTAATAACTTGAGTTGTGAGGGAAAATCATTATATTCCCTTGAGGAGCTCCTCAGAAAATGTCAAGAATCTGTTCTGTTTTTTTATTAAACAGTTACAAAGGAATTACATTTCAGAGCCTTTCATTTTTTTAGCTTTTTTCTTTATTTTGTGTATTTTTGGGCACAATTGTAATCTTTAATAAATAACTTCCAATATCTTCTTAAAAGCCGGCCATGTTATTCATAACAGAAAAAAGTATGGTATAAAGAGCAGAGTGCTGAAATTGGAGTCAGGAAGATCTGGTGAAATCCCACCTCTCATACTAGCTTGGAAGGAGTATTCAGATTGCATGTCATCTTGGGAGGGAGAAGGAGAGGGAGGAGAAGAAAATTTAAAACTCAGAATCTTATGGAAGTGAATGCTGAAAACTAGAAATAAATAAATTATAAATAATAAAAAATCTGGAACTTTAAAAAAGTCTCATTAGTGTGTTAATTTTCATTCATAGACTAAGGTCTTGAAGATGGTCCTGTAGTCTGAAGGCATATGGAAGCATACTATTTATTCTCCTTTTCTTTTTTTTGTTTTGTTTTGTTTCTTCTTTCTCATGGTTCCTCCCATTAGTTTGAATTCTTCTTTACATCATGACTAATGTGAAAATATTTTTAATATGAATGTGTAAGTAGAGCTTATAACAGATTAATTATACAGACTCCATAGGACTTGCTCTGATAGCATTTTCCATCATGAGTCTTTTGGATTTGTCTTAGATCCTTGCATTGCTGAGAAGAGCTAAGTCTATCAAAGTCAGTCATTGAACAATGTGGCTATTGCTCATTTCACTTTGCATCAGTTCATATCAGTCTTTCTGAAGGTCGCCTGCTCATTTCTTATATCAAAATAGTATCCCATTACATTATATACAAACAACTTGTTCAGTCATTCCCCAGTTGATTGACATCACCTCAATTTCCAATTCTTAGCCACCACAAAAAGAGTTGCTATAAATATTTTTGTATACATGGGTCATTTTCCTTTTTTTATGATATTTTTGGGATACAGATGTAGAAGTGGTATTACTGGATCAAAAGGTATACACCGTTTTATAGCTTGGGCATAGTTGAATTCGCTTTCCAGAGTGGTTGGATTGGTTCACAACTCTACTGACAATGCATTAGTGTTCCAATTTTCCCACATCTTTTCTGACATTTATCATTTCCCTGTTTTGACATGTTAGCTAGTCTGATAGGTGTGATGTGGTACCTCAGAGTTGTTTTGATTTGCATTTCCCTAATCAAAATGATTTAAAACAGTTCCTGGGTCCAGGAGAGAATATTGTAAGTAGCCAGAAAGAAATAATTCAAGTATTGTGGAAACACAATCAGGATAACACAATATTTAGTAGCTTCTACATTAAGGTACCACAGGACTTGGGATATAACATTCCAGAGGGCAAAGGAGATAGAATTACAACTAAGAATCACCTACCTGAAAACACTGAGTATAATCCTTCAGGGGGAAAAATGGTCATTCAGTGAAATAGGGGACTTTTAAGCATTCTTGATGAAAAGACCAGAGCTGAATAGAAAATTTGACTTTCAAATACAAGACTCATGTGAAACATGAAGAGGCAAACAGGAAAGAGAAATCATAAGAGACTTATTAAGGTTGAACTGTTTACATTCCTGCATGTAAAGATAATATTTGTAACTCATGAGATCTTTGTCAGTATTAAGGTAGCTGCCAGGAAAAAAAATTATATGTATGTATGTATATATGTATATATATATGTGTATATATTGTGTGTATACATATGTATATATGTATATGTATATATGTATATGTGTATATATATGTGTGTGTGTGTATATATATATGCATTATGTATGTAGATAGATGGATAGATAGATAGAGGGCAATGGGTGAGTTGAAAATTAAGGGGTAATAGGGATATCTGGAGAATAAGGAGTGAGAGAGGATTATACTGGGAGAGGGAGAAAGGGAGAGGTAGAATGGCATAAATTATCCCACATAAAACAAACAAGAAAAGGATTTTACAATGGAGGATGGTGAAAGGGAAAGAATGAATCTTATTCTCATTGCATTTGGCTTAGGAAGGGAATAACATACACACTCAATTGAGTATGGAAATCTATCTTACCCTACTGGAAAATAGGGGAGGGAAGGGAACAAGAGAGTAGGAGGATGATAGAGGGGAGGGCATATTGGGGGAGAGGGTAATCAGAAGCAAGCACTTCTAAGAAGGGATAGATTCAAAAGAGAGAATAGATGGGATGATAAGGGATGGGATAGATGGGATAGATGAGATAGATGAAAGCATAAATGGGAGGCAGGATAGGATGAAGGGGATGTAGTTAGTTTTTCACACTATGGAAGTGCTTTGCATGACTACACATGTATAAACTGTATCAAGTTGCTTGCCTTCTCAATGAGGGTGGGTGAAGAGGGAGGAAGGGAGAAAATTTGGAACCCAAAGCTTTAAAAACACATGTTAAAAATTGTTTTCACATGCAATAGGAAATAAGATATACAGGAAATGTGCTATAGAAATCTATCTTGCCTTACAAGAAAATCAAAGGTGAAGGGTTTAAGAGAAGGTGGGGGGAGAGATAGAAGGGAGGGCAGATTAAGGGAAGGGGTATTTAGAATGCATGCTATCTTGGGGTGGGGGAAGGGATGAGATGGGGAGAAAATTTGGAACTCAATATCCTGTGGAAGTGAATGCTGAAAACTAAAAATAAATAAATTAAAAAAAAAGAAAAGAAAAAAATAATATCCTTCTTGAGATCTTCCAAGAAGACTTTTTGGGCTTTAAACCAGTTCATATTCCCTTTTGAGGTTCCAGATGTGTGTTTGTTGACAATGTTGTGCTCCTCAGAATTTCGTCCTTGATCTTCACTGTTCACATAATAAGTATCTATAGTACATTTCTTTTTGCTCATGGTGTTTGCTTATTTCCTGGCCTTTTAAAAGATTGAGATCTCCTGCTGAGGAGCAGGGAGCACTGACCCAACCTTCTTGTGCTGGGAGCCCAGGGTCTGGTCACTGACTTTGTGTGCTGGGGCCTTAACTGTTAGCAGTTGGAGGCTGTAAGTTTCTAGTAGGTTACCTGGAGTTGGACTGGAATCGGCAACACTGGAACTCTAGGGGTAGTTTTGTGTAGTCTGGCCCCTGGAGGTTGTCTGCTCACCAGGGCATGTATGACATCTGTTAGCTGACATTTCCCTCCTTTCCCTTTCCTTTCCCTCCTTTCACTTTCTTTGGCTCCTTTCAGATGGATATATTGCTGCTGCAGAATGTTTCTCTGCCTGATTTTCCAAGCCAGTTTCCACTGGTTCCCCTGCCCTTACTGAGACACTTGGGGGTCCTGTGGTTGTTGTTTGCCTGCTCCACCACTTGGGGTTCTGGATCTCCCCCTGGTATGGTGAGGTGGGGTTTTCTCCCCAATATTGAGGAATGCAAAGTCTCAGGGTTTCTATACAGTTTGAAATTTATGCAAAAAATAGCCTGAAACTGTTTTTCTTATGGGCGCTATCCTTGAAGTTCAAAGAGGACAAAAAGGACTGAATATAAAATTCAAAAACCTGCTCAGTTCTGCCACTTAATAGCTGTGTTTGTTTTGGCAGTACATTTTACCACTGTGACTTTGAATTATCTTCATTTGCAAAATTCAGGATGATAATACAAATACTACCTTCCTCATTAGTTTGCTGTAATGTTAAAAATGTATAATGGAAGTGGAAATTCATTGTAAGTGTAAACACTATATCTATACCTTTGTATCTATACACACATATGTTTGTATGTCAGCTAACAGATGTCATACATTATTGTTAATGACATATTAAATATGATATGTGTCTTTACATAGCATGTGTGTTTCTGTGGACATGAAAGAAAAATATCCTTTCTTTGGGTGAGCTTTAGCTAACTTTTCCAAACACACAGGAAACAATTCTCTATTTTGTCTTCCCCAGCACCCATGGCCACTTTAAAAACCTATTAAAAAGCAAAGGGGTGATGGATCATTTACCCTCACAGCTTTCAGAGTGACTAATGTGTAGCTTTCTTGGTGTTCACCAGAATGACTGGTGATAGTGATAATGATGAATATCTAAGCAGAAGCCTTAAGATATTAGGAAAACGGTTCCCTTTAACTCACATTAAATACTCCAGCTTCCTAGCAGGTGAACGATGTCTTTGAATGATATCATGGAAGAACAAAATATATGACTCCACTTAAACAACTGTAGGTATTTTGCAAACAAGGATGTGCCAGGGAATTAAAAATATAAAGTGAAGTAAATACAAAGGGCTCATAGAAAGTCTGGGTTTTGCATTATCCATGGACATGCTAAAATGTATTAAAATGGAACAATTTTTCATATTTATGTGTGTGTGAGTGTTAGTACACTAAATTCTTTGAAAAATTAGTGTCCACATTGCCAGGATAAAAACATTTTATACTTCAGCCTCCCCAAGGGTTATAATGGTTTGTTTTAAATGTTTGAATTAAAGATGGGATGAATAAAGAAAGTCTTGCAGTGTGATGTTGCCATCAATAAGGCAGAAGTGAAATCATAACTCATGATCAAAATCTGATGGATAGCTAGGTGAGAATCTTCTGTGTGTAGATTGTATATTAATTCCATTTAACAATCGTCAGGTTCTTTCTACAGAGGCCACACATTGACAGTTGATTTCATACTCACTATATCCTTAGATCTTCATTTGTTTCCTCACCATTCCATTCCACAGCTACCACATCATTCCAGGTTCTTTTCATATCACAGTCAACTTCAAGCTTAATACTTTCCCCACTAAAAATATTACCTTTCACTGTACTATTCCATGTCTGGTCTAGTAATAATGCCAACTTCTAATCATATGCAAACTAAGATTTGCATAGCACTTTACATCTATTATCTTATTTGATCTCTATAGTAGGCAAGTCATGTTAAACTCAAATAGAAATAGGGGCTACTATACCATACATAAAGATCTTTGAGGGCTACATTTTGACTTAGTGTTAAAATATAACATTTTCTATGGTTTATTGTATTTTTGTTTATTGTTTTGAATATTTCCAGTCACATGTTAATCTGCTTTGGGCTTCATTTGAGTGTTTCTAGCCTGCTGGCTATGTATTTTACAACACTGTTCTAGACTATTCTGTGTCTCACAATGCCTATTTTTGTCTACACAGCTTAGGTCATATTGTGTTCCTCAGTTAATATGCTCACCCTCTTATTCCATGCCTCCATTTACCAACATATCTTCCCTGCTGATTGAATCTATATGATTCATAGGGATAGAGCAAAGATAGGGACTGGAACTGATTTTATTGTGATTAAAAAAAAAAAAACATCTAGAGAAATACATTGGAATCTTCAGAAAACTTAGTCATTGAGAGTTTCCCAGATTAACGAATCAAATGAATTTCCCTGGGCAAGTAATGCAGTTAGTATGTATCAGATGGAGGATTTGAACTAAGGTCTTCCTGACTTCAAGGCCAGCTCTCTATTTTCTATATATCTATCTGAGTCATAACTATCCTTTAAGGCTTAACTTATCTTGTTTCCTTCATGTTCCTTTTCCTTTCATAAAAACCTCTAGTCTTTTTTTTTTCTGAATCCCTATAGCATGCATTACCTGTTCATTAATTCATTAACTTATTATTCTAATTATTCATTTGCATTTGGATGTCATATATTCCCATTATATACTACATTTTTTTATGCCTCTACCATACTGATCATGAATCTAAGCTAAGGCAATTTAGACATGTATACAGGTACTAAAGTGTTATATACTGTATTCATTTGTGTTTTCTTCATCATCATAGAGTAAAAGATGAAAATGACATTGGAGGTCATCTAGTCTAACGCCCTCATCTTATTAATGAAGAAACTGAGGCCCACAGAAGAAAGGTAACTTGACCAAGGAAAAATGGATAGGAAGTAGAATACTCAGCATTTTAAAACAGACCCTCTGACTCCAAATCATTGCTTCTTATTCCATGTTTAAAATGTCTTCTCTTTTTCCCTGTTAATGATGATGACAATAATAGTATTAATAATAATAGTGCATAACATTTATATAGCACTTCGAATTTTGAAAAGCACTTGGCGACATCATCCTCATAACAACCTTGGGAGGCAAAGGTCCTTGTTATTTATAAATGGTTAAGCTGATGCAATCAGAATTTAAGCAACTTAGCAAGGTCACACAGATAATATCTAAGATAGAATTCAAAAGCATGACTTCCTGACTCAAAATCTAGCATTCCATCCACTATACCACCAAATACTTCTTTAATTCATCCATCCTTTAAGATGTAATTCACATACTACTTCCTTCTTTAATCTTCTATTTTTTTCCTCAATTGGTAATATAATTTTCCCAGTTGGATCTCATAACACATTTTGACTAGAAGTTCTCATGTGGTTCTTGATCCATCCAGGTCATTCCACTGCTCTGTTTTTATTCGACTCCACTTCCTGAAGGCGTCATGAAATTTCTCACAACTCTCATTGTTGTTCTACTCCCAGAAAGTGTTGTGAGTTATCTTGCAACCACATTCACTCAGCTGTGCTTTATTACTATGTAGTGCACGACTCTCCAACAGATGGCATCAATTTCTCCCCTCTAAGTCTCCAACAGACAGGTGAATAGTGTTACATTTCTCTCTATTCTCTATCTTCTCTATCCTCTGGGAAACAGAATGATATAGCCTATGTTTGCTGGGGTCCCATAGCTCCAACTGTTTGACTTTGGGAAAACCTGCCTCTTGTATTGTCCAATTTGGTTTTTATTTTCCACTCTGGGCAGTTGCATATTAAATATAATTTTTTCTCTTTGTTCTGGTATCCCTAAAACTGAGTACATTTCCTGGTACATAGCAAGCACTTAAATGCTTATGTATTTATTGACACCATGGTAATTCTCTCATTCTAGATGTAGCACTTCATTGAAGTGTTTGCCACCTGTGCAAGCTTCTCCTATTCTTTCCATTTATCATTTGTCTCCATCTTTCTCTGGAATAGCAAGACACAAGGCTGCTTCTTGAAAATTTCTATCATGAAGGGGAAAAGGGAGACATCTTAAGCTCAGAGAGAGAAAGCCAGCTCATATTAAAATGAATTTTCCTTAGATGACACATGTGAAGTAAATACTACAAGTATGATTATCATTTCTATTTTATAGATGAGAGAACAGGAGTATCCTGCTAGGACTTTTAATTTGCAATATCTCCAACTCATCATATTCACCACAAGTTTCCAGTACTGCAAACCTTTCTTTTTGCTTGTAGGGCTATCAAAGTTTAAAATGTCAGTCTTTTTTATTTTTTTCTATTTTTTTATTTTATTTTTAATTAACTAATATATTTTTAATTTTCAACATTCATTTACACAAGATTTGGAGTTCCAAATGTTCTCCCCGTCTCTCACCTTCACACACCCCAAGACAGAGTACACTCTGAATACCCCTTTCCCCAATCTGCCCTCCCTTTCTATCACCCTCACTCCTCTTATTCCTTTCCCTTTATATTCCTATAGGGCAAGATAGATTTCTATACCCATATACATTGCTTGTATATCTTATTTCTCAGTTGTATATAAAAACAATTTTTAATGTTTATTTTTAAAACTTTGGGCTTCAAATTCTCTCCCTTCCTCCCTCCCCAACAACCCTCATTGAGAAAGCAAGCAACTCAATACTAGTTATATGTTTGTAGTCATGCAAAACACTTCCATAATAGTCATGTTGTGAAAAATTAACTCTATTTCCCTTCATCCTATCCCACCTCCCACTTATTCTATTCTCTCCTTTCTCCCTGTCTCTCCTCAAAAGTGATTGCTTTTGATTACCCCCACCCTCAAACTTCCCTCCCTTCTATCACCCCCCCTCTCTTATCCCATTACCCCTTATTTTCCAGAAGGGCAAGATATATTTTGATACACAACTAAATGTGTATGTTATTTCCTCCTTAATCCAAATCCAATGAGAGTAAGATTCATTCATTCCCTCTCATCTTCCCCCACTTCCCCTCTTTTGTAAAAGTTTTTTCTTGTCTGTTTTATTTGAGATAATTATCACATTCTACCTTTCCCTTTCTCCTTCTCCCAGTATAATCCTCTCTCACCCCTAAATTTTCTTTTTTAGATGTCATCCCTTCACCTTCAAATCACCCTGTGCCCTTTGTATACACACACACACACACACACACACACACACTTTCCCTGCAATTACCCTCATACTGAGAAAGGTCTCATGAGTTACAAATATCATCTTTCCATGTAGGAATATAAATGGTTCAACTTTAGTAAGTCCTTTATGATTCCTCTTTCCTGTTCACCTGTTCAAGCTTCTCATGAGTCTTCTATTTGAAAGTCAAAAATTCTATTCAGCTCTGGTCTTTTCATCAAGAATGCTTGAAAGTCCTCTATTTCACTGAATCCCCATCTTTCCTCTGAAGGATTATACTCTGTTTTGCTGGATAGGTGATTCTTGATTGTAATCCTATCTCCTTTGCTGAGAAGCTGCTAAATCTTATGTTATCCTGATTGTGTTTCCATAATACTTGAGTTGCTTCTTTCTGGCTGCTTGCAATATTTTCTCCTTGACCTGGGTACTCTGGAATTTGATTCTAATATTCCTAGGTGTTTTCCTTTGGGGATCTCTTTCAGGAGGTGATCAGTGGATTCTTGACATTTGTATTTTACCCTCTGGTTCTAGAATATCAGGGCAGTTTTCCTTGATAATTTCTTGAAAGATGATGTCTAGGCTCTTTTTTGGATCATGGCTTTCAGGTAGTCCAATAATTTTTAAATTTTCTCTCCTGGATCTATTTCCCAGATCAGTTGTTTTTCCAATAAGATATTTCACATTATCTTCTTTTTTTTTCATTCTTTTGGTTTTATTTTACAATGTGTTGATTCTCATAAAGTCATAAGATTCCATTTGCTCCATTTTAGTTTTTAAGGAATTTTTTTTTCATTGAGCTTTTAGACTTCCTTTTCCATTTGGCCAGTTCTGTTTTTTAAGGCATTCTTCTCCTCATCGACTTTTTGGGCCTCTTTTGCCATTTGGGTTAGTCTATTTTTAAGGCATTATTTTCTTCAATGCTTTTGGGGGTCTTCTTTAGCAAGCTATTGATTTGTTTTTCATGATTTTCTTGCATCACTCTCATTTTTCTTCCCAGTTTTTCCTCTCCTCTTACTTGCTTCTCAAAATCCTTTTTGAGCTCTTCCATGACCTGGGACTGATTCATATTTTTTTTCTTTGAGGCTTTGGATGTAGGAGCTTTGACTTTGCTGTCTTCTTCTGGTTGTATGTCTTGATATCTCCTTTGTCACCAAAGAAAGATTCTAGAGTGTGACATTTTTTGTGAGGTTTGCTCATGGTCCCAGCCAATTACTTGAGTTATAAACTCTTTGTTAAGGTAGAGGTCTGCTGCCAGTGTGGAGAATATACTGTTCCAAGCTTCAGGGTTTTATGTAGCTCTTTTCAGAGATCCTTCTAGGAACCTGTAAATTTTCAGTTCTTCCAAGGTGGTATAATCAAAGTTCATATGTTTACTCCTTTCCTGGCCTGTACTTTGGTATATGAGTGACCATAATCACTCTTTTCTGTCTTGGATCTGTGAGGATGATACCTTCTCCACCTTCACTACAAGCCCCACCATGCTAATGCTCTTCCTCACCTCAGGACTACCACCCAGAACTGCAACCTAGATCCAAGCACAGGCAAAGCAAGAGAATCCTGCCTCAGTGACAGCAAAGAGATCCCTGCAATCCCACTCTGATCAGCCACTTGGTCCCCCCTGTCTGTGGGCCTACACCTCAGGAAACATCTGGTGCCCCGAGGTTACACCAGGACTGGGGCTGTATCAAGCTCCTCTCCCACTGTGGTCATATACTTTTCCTTCTGACATTCTAAGTTGTCTTTGATGTTTGTTGGTTGAGAAGTCTGGAAACCACCACAGCTCCCCTTGATTTAATCACATGAGGCCTGCTCCAGGTTCTCTGAAGTCTGGTCTTTTTCTGATTACCCACGCTGAACCAAGTTCCTCTCCCAGCCTGGTGCAATAGGCCTTTCAAATCAACCATCCAGGTTGTCTTGGGCTGGAAATTTGTTTCACTCTGTCTTTTTGTGGGTTCTGCTGCTCTAGAATTTGTTTAGAGTCATTTTTATAGATATTTGGAGGGGTTCATGGGAGAGTTCAAGGAAGTCATTATTATTACTATACAGTGTTCTGCATACATCAGCATCTCATCTCTGGAAAGGATTGGAGGAGAAGTCCTATATTTCTCCTTTAGAGTCATCATTGTTTTTGGTAATTTTTTAATACTCATTTTCAGTTGTTTTGTGGTTAATGGTTTTTCTTCTTACATTGTTGTAGGCAATGCACATATTTCTCTATTCCATCTGTTTACTTAATTTTGCATTAGTTTATGCAAGTTTTTGATGATTCTCTGTATTCATTGCATCTGTGATTTCTTACACTAGAGTAATATTAGATTGTATTTAAGTATCACAATTTGCTTAACCATTCTCCTAAGTGATGGATATTTTTCCTAATTATTTGCTACCAGAAAGAGTGCTACTATAATAATAATTTTGTGTATGTGGAGCCTATCTCATATCAATAATCTCCTTCAGATATATGTATAGGAGAAGAATCTCTGAATCAAAGGATATGAACATTTTATCTACTTTGCATGATTCCAGTTGTTTTCCAAAATAGTTGAACTAATTGATAGCTCCACCAAAAAGGCACAAGTGTGCCTCTGTTCCCATAATTCCCTTTTCCAATATTAATGATTCCCATATTTTGTCATGTTTTGCCACTTTACAATGTATGAACATAAAAATATTTTGCATATAGATATTATAAAGCCAGGTTACAGAGGGTATAATCCAATGTATAATAAGAAGTGTTTATCAAGTGAGCTTATGAGCTAAGCAATGGGGATATATAGATGAAACAAATAAAATCATTGGCCTCAAGAAGATTACATTTGCCTGGGTGTTTGAGAATAAAACTTGATCATTTGAGGATGAGCTACTCATCAAGGAAATTTAAGATAAAATTTCTATAAGAGGTGGCATATGGGCTGAGCCTTGAAGATAGAGTAAGGTTGAAGAATTGTATTCCATTTATGGGGTACATTGTATCCAAAAAACTGATGTGATGGAATATTGAGTTTAGAAAAGAGCAGGATGAAATATACAATGAATGTAGGGGAGCAATTTGATTCATTTAAAAATAAAGGATGTATCTGGATTTTGAAGGACTTTAAATACCAACTGAAAGAGACATTGTTTACAACCTAGGTCAGGTCTGCATCACTTTTACCCTGTACTCATGCAATAAACTTGAACTCTTAGTCTATAATAGTACATGTGATGAGGATGTTTCTTTCTGACTGATCTCTCATGAGGTTGCCAAATATTAATAATTTCTATTTGCCCTGCCCCTCTTTCCATTTAATACTAACTTTTCTGGAGTGTCACCATATTTAGTCTTGAATATTTTGACAAATACATATTGACAACATTTATGTGTCAACTACACTTCCTACCCCACATTTTCATGTATGGAATATATAGTTGTTGCTTTATTATCCTTGTTAAAATGGGCATGAAATAAAGCAAAGTGAACAGGCTTGTGGATTCAACAATGGAACTTTTTTTTTCAGTACCTCACAGTGCCTAGGATAGTGCTAAGTATATTGAAAGGATTTAATAATTGTATGATAAATATTTCATCTTTCCAAATAGTCACCTAAACTATCAATGTCACATGATTTAATTAGTGAGTAATCATTGGGACCATATGAACAGAATTGTGGACTCTAAAGTTAGGTAGATGTCTTTTAGTTTCATGTGCTACTATATCTGAAATCTGTTACTGTTTTAAAGGGTATTTTGCTCAAAGCCATCTAGCAGAAGTGGAGCTTGCTGCCTGATACAGATATACATGCACCTTGCCCTTTTATCCTGTTATATCACCTTTTACAGTTGCAGCTCATCTAGCCTCAGGTGTTCTGAGAGTTTTTGTCTTAGTCAACCCCATAACATTGTCCTCATAGAATCATAGCCTCCTGCCACCAAGGAGTAGGTTCTACTTTACTAAAAATATAATTATTGATATGGAAGATAAATAACTTACCTATGGAAGCATACATTAAATGCAGAAATTAAAAGAATTCCTGTATCAGAAAGAAATAAAATAATGCATTAGAAATCATCTGAGCCTGATTCCTAACATTCATCTATCCAAAATAAAGGAATTGCCTCTTGAAAAAGAAACATTGAAATTTACACTTCATGTGAAATTCATTTCATGCTTCTCCTTGTCATCCTCTTCCTTTTCCTCCTCTTCCTCCTCCTCATTTTTCTCCTCTTCTTCCTCACCACCACCACCATCATCTTCCTCTTCCTCCTCCTGCTTCTGCTGCTGCTGTTTCTCCCCCTTGGAGCAGACCATCCTGGTGCTTTTTTTGTGAAGCAGCAGATGGGGAGACCCCCGGAAATGGCCAAAGAAAAGCCAAAGGAAGGGGTCAAGACTGAAAACAACAATCACATTAATTTGAAGATGGCAGGGCAAGATGATTTGGTGGTGCAATTTAAGATTATGAGGCACACACCACTTAGTAAACTAATGAAAGCCTATTGTGATTGACAGGGTTTGTCAATAAGGCAGATCATATTCTGATCTGATGGGCAACCAATCAAGGAAACCAACACATCTTCATAGTAGGAAATGGAGGATGAAGATACAATTGATGTATTCCAGCAGCAGACAGGAGGTGCTTAATAAAAAGAGAACATGCAACTCTACTCCAGAACTGTACTGTCAAGGAAAACAATACATTCTCAATTAGAAAACCAAGATCCTGACTATTGCAGTATAGTTTTCTCTTTGATTCCCTTTTCCCATTCCTTTATTGTACATAAAGTAACTGGTGTATGTGCACAGGCATAATGTGCATTTTTTTAACTAAATGGCTGATGGTATGTTTTGATCAACATCAAATGGAGATGAGGAGGGGAAAAAACAAACTGGTGCTATGAAAATATCCCTTTTATCCATTAGTGGCATGCTCATTCAACTTTTGTCTTTGTATTCCAATAAGTTATTTTGCTCTCACTGTTTACCAACAATAAAAACACACACACAAATCCTTGCATACCTTGTTTGATTGGAAAATTTCAATGTTTTCCTTTTACCATTGTAAAACCAAGGATGATTTTATAACTTTTTTGGACATAGCTGTTATGTGTAAGGCAATGTCTGTCTCTCAGTAAAGATAAATTACTATTAAGAAATTGATCCTAGATAGATTTCCCTTCAAGTCAAATATCCTGTTGTTTAAATAAACTTCTTGTTTAAAATAAAAAAAATAAATTACATTTCATATTCCTTCAAAAATATATAGACTTCTTTCTCCTTCCTGCCATGTATATCGCAATTATTTTTTTTTTATTTTCAATCATGTGTTTTGATAAGTGGTTTTGTGGAAAGGGCACACATTTCCAAACAACATTGAATTCTGAGTTCTACCATTAAGGCTGAACTCCACAGTTAAAACAGGAGTGAAAAGCAGAAGGTTGATGAAAGATGACACATTGGGAAATCAAGGTGAAGAGTCCTTAGCCTTCACCATTTCTACTTCTTAATAGATCCTTCTGGCAGCCTCTCTGCCCTTTCTGTTTTGTATAAGACATAAATTTGTGTGCAGATTGATTAACATGTAAATTTTATTAACTCAAGCAAGTAGAAACAATCACCAAACATCAGAGAATAGCAAATGGTATTTCCTCCTCATAGCTATGTGGAACTTCAGTCTCACATCTGAACTTCAAATGAAACAATTTACCTTCTCATTTGGGGAAAACATTTTTTCTTCTGTCTTGGAATTAAAACAAGAACAAATTTTGTCTAGTTTTGTTTTGTAATGACAAAGAACATGAAGTGATAATCTATACAGATTCTTGGATTGATAGCATTACTTTGCAAATAATACTGTAAATAATCAGTAAAATTATTTTCATTTCAGTTACCTTTCTTTTAAATTCTGGGTTGTTGTTTTTTAACTTACAGTGAAAATACTACTTAATATTTAAAGATAGAGACAGCAAATACTAAGGATAGAAGGTATTTTGAAAAGAATGTTGCTTCATTGTCAATTGATTAATAAATGTTTATTAAATGTTAACTATGTGCCACCCCCATTTTTATTTCAATGAAAAAAAATAAGGAAAAGTGCAGAATTCTTGTGATTCAAAAGGGTTCAAGAAATATTGCCAGATATTTGATGTGATATGATAATCCAAATTTCCTCATTTAATGCCATCTCCATGAGGCCCAATGAAATAAAAAGTCTAACCTAATATTTTGGTATTGCTTGACTTGGGTCAAAAAGACTTGAGTAATATTATACTTCCTGTCCTTTAACCAGATATATAGTTGGGGCATTTTCAGTCATCAGAAATCTGGTGAGAGGGTGTTCCCTTTTCTCAAACAAATCAGAGTTAATAAACTCTAACCAAACATTCTAAAGACAATGCAAAATATGAAATATATATATACATTATATATTTATATTTGTATCTATGTATATGTATTTATTTGTATATGCGTGTATGTGTTTATACATAAACTTGCATATATATGTTAAGCTGCAGGGGTGTGGACCTGTGGTCTCCAGGTCACCATGGGTCTAGGTCCTCAAGTTTGGCCCTTTAGCTGAATCCAAACTTAACAGAACAAATCTCCTTAATAAATGGACTTATTCTGTAAAACTTGGACTCACTCAAAAGGCTGCATCGAAGGACCCAGAAAACCATATGTGACTTTGAGGCCGCAGATTCCCTACCTCTGTGTTAAAGCTTTCATGTGTGTATGTTTGTGTGTATGTATGTGTGTGTATGCACACATATGCATTATAGGCTTATATGCATACATATGTCAATACCCTAATATATGTGTGTACACACACATATTCACACATACACACACATATTCACAGTCTTACTAGGGCATTTCTCTAACCATCTGGATGGGGAGGGCATGTTACTCCTCAGCCTCAAAGCAAGGAGGGGGTATTCCTTTATAACATTGAAATGATAATGGAAAATTCCCTCTTGAATGTCTGAGAAGTAATAGACCTTATCTCCAGGTATAGGCTCAATGAAGGAATAGCCCCATACTCCCACCTTAGGACACATGGTTGATGTTAACTTTTTTGGTAGGAATAGAAGCCTATCAGGGTACATAATTGGATAAAGGTCAAGGCATGGAAGTTTCAGCAAGCCAGATAATAAATTTCAATAGCAAATTGAAGCTATGTCACAAGTGAGGGAATAAGATTGGCTCCAAATGACAAAGCAAAGATTAAAAAACATCAAAGCATTGTATGTGAAAATATGTTTATTCTACATCTTCTAATTAGCCATTTTCCATTTCAACCTAACTCCTAGACTTACACTCTTCTGTGTGGCTTACATTATAACCTCATGCCATAAAAAAGTACATTAGCCAACATAAAGACAGGATCAACCACAGGTGTTTGTGAGAAATAATATTAAATCCAGGAAATCTGTTCTTTAATGTAACAACAACATGATAATTCAAAATAAGGTACGTGCAGAAAAAGAACTATCCATTCATCAATCTTGTTATTTCTTACTGCTACTGCTGAAAGAGATAGGGCCTGTGATTTAAAAAAAAAGTTGCAAACCTCTCTGTTTATCTGTTTTGAAATTATATCCAGTGGCCTTGAAGAAAGGAATTGTAGATGTTTTAAATGCTAGGTACCACAGTGTGGCTGCTTCCAAGGCTTGACTTCCATCCTTCTCTTCTCCTTTCCTCCTTCTCTCCTGAGCGTTCTCAAAACATCTGGCCATTCTCTGAATGAGAAAAACTTCTACCCTCCCATTTGAGAGCTGAACATGAGTTAGGTTCTTTTCTTCCCAAGCTTAAGGAATCCCAGTGTCTTTGTTGAAAGAGACATAGATAAGTAGGACAGTTTTGAAACCAGTGCAGCATATTCATTATATATTATTATATGTAGTATTATATACATATACATACATACACAAACACACACACACACATAACATGTGTGTGTGTGAGTGTGTGTGCATTTTTAAGAAAAAAAGAATGCCTAAAATTTTCAGCAGCCTTCCTGGAGAAATACTTTCCAGAATCTAGAAATTAAGTAGTTAAAGACAGCTGAGGTTAGCTATACTTAGAGGAAAAGTAAAGTCACCAAGTGAAAAGACACAACCTGGGCAGGGTGTTTAACTGTGCCAGAGAGTAATGGATGTCATTTAGAGCTGCTGTAAAGAAATCCTCCCTGTAATTGTATGGCCTTCTTGGGTTGTGCGTGAAAAACAGGGTGCAGTCAAGAATGACACTGAGATGGTGAGCTGAGGAGCTGTAGAAATAGGGAGAATTAAAGTATTGCTTTTTCATTAGTGTTCTCCTTGAGAGTCCAAGAAAATGAATGATTTTCTTTCAAGTTCAGGTAGTCTTGATTTTTGTTCTACTTTCTTTCCTTTTATCTGTTATCACCATGACTTGAATTCTTTGAAAAATACTATGGTATTTCCCTCTGGACAAGGAGAAGATGAGAATTTGAAATTTAGGAACCACTTAGAATTCAGGGAATATGAAGAGTAGAAGTAAATACATTCCCCATATATCCTCATACCAATATGGTGTGATAACAGAATTTTTCTCCATCTTCAAATGCACCATATCCCTTTTTTTTGTTTTGTTTTGTTCTCTGAGTCCCCCTGCCCCACCCAAGGTTGTGGATCCATAGGGAGTATTTTTATTTGAGATACTATTTTCCAATCTCTAATGATTATTTTTTTCATAAAATTTTGTTGTCCAGTATGAACTATAACTGTACAACTAAGTTAACCTGGTTTACCAACCCTAGGCTTGGTCTAGTTTTGAACACTCCTGCCTGGCAATTGAATTCATTATATGGTTGATTCCAATAAATGGTGATAAATGGCGCAGCAGTAAGTAATTAATCTGAGAGAAAATAACTCATCATAGGTCCTATATTCTTCAGTAAATGTATATGGGTAAGATCTTTGCTTCTCTTTGTTCTTATAGCTCCCTGTAGTGTTTTCTCATCACCAGTAAACCTCCCTGTAGTTCTCAATGTTTTCATTCATTCACTTCCAGACAGACTATGGTGTTTTTTTTTTTAATGTAATGGCATCAACTTTGAGTACTTCATAGGAATGCAAGAGTATAGGTGAGGAGAGGTTTTGAAGTAAGATCCAAATGACATACCAATAAAAGTTTCATTGAGTCATGATAGAATGTTTGCTTGGCCTCTGAAAAATTACTCAGTCACTTTGGAAATATCAGAAACAACCTATAGTTATAATGCTTGTGAATGGTTACAGCCTAGGAAAAAAGAGAATACTGAAATAAATCTAACGAAAAGAGAAAGTGTGAAGTGAATTAAGAAATTCTGTGCAACCCTAACAATGTGTTTTCAGGACCAAATTGTCATTTCATTTTTCCAGGAACAGAAATAGGAAGCACAGAAGCAAAAAGAGAATAAATACTTTTAACAAAATTTCCTTATCTGTTTGACATTTTCCTTTTTCTTTTATTCATCCCGAGGTTCAGATATTTCACTTGATTTTTTTTGTTTTGCTTTGTTTTGTTTTCAGGGGAGGGGTTGCTTAGAATTCATGCAAAGTGTCAGCCATGGTTTCAGTAGATATATTTTTGAAATTTCTTCACTGATCAAACATGTCATTAAAACTCAGAACACACAAAACTGTCAAATCCACTGAAGTATGAGTCTATTCAGCTATTCCAGTATTTTAATAATAGATCACTTGGTGATCATTTCATTTGTTCAGAAGGACAAAGACTAGTCATTTAAGTTGTGTAGACATGGGCTTAAATTTGAGTCAATTGATTTATGACCTCTTTGTTCCTTTGTTTTCAATGTTTGAATAGTGATAGTCAATCTTCCCTTCAAGGTTCAATTCAAGTTCTGTTGAAGCCTTTCTAACAAGTACATCCCCAAATAATAACTTCAATCTTTCTGAATTCCTATAACACTCAGCGTCTATTCCTCTTATTGAGGATTTATATGCTGCCTTGTGCAATTTTAGAGAAATAAATATTGAATTTATAACTAGATTATAAGGTAACTTCTGGAATGATGTGGCTCAGTGATAGTTTGGCTAAGTCCAGATCACCTCCATATAAGAGACAATATAAAGGAAGGAGCAAGTACCTCATCACAAGGAAAACTTCACAGAAGTTTCCAGAAACAAATAAAAGAAATAGAGGAAACAGCCAAAAGGAGCCTTCAGTATTGTGAATAGAAGCTATGGAGTAAAATTAAGTGAAGAGAAAACCTCAGTCAAGAGGAACGATACCACTAAGGTAAAATGAACAATACCTCCACAAATTAAAATGAAAAAACTGAAACAAGCCTCAGAGTTGTTTAGGATAATAAAAGTATTAAAGGAAGAAAGAAATTGGTTATATCTCTCAAAGAGAGATGCAAAAAGACAAATAAGAATAAGTAGCTTAGAACAAATGAGGAAAATCCTCTCTAAATCTGTGGAGTTTGAAAAGAAGTTGTCGCACAAAAGGTATATACACAAAATGCATTTGGGACTGACAGTCTTCTTCAGGCACACCAGCTATGTTGACCCTTGATGTCCTAGTCTGTTAATTTAAGCCTCCTTGAAGTTCTACTATGAAATTTCATTAGAACTCAACTTATCTTTGAAATAGCAGGGGAACATTGAATTTGGCTCATAGATTGCTTTCTAGGCAACAAGAAAAAAGGAAAAAAATGATGAGGCCCCTCCAAGATTAAACAAAGTTATCTGTAATTTGAATTTGTCTTCACTTTATGGTAGTTTGAAAGAAATGGCATTTGATTTTTAGGCCTTATGGTGAGATTTATCTATCAATGGGGAAATTAAAACAAAACAAAACTGTTTGGGCATGGGAAAAAAAAACACAAATTCAAATTATTCTGAAAAACAGGGTTAGGATTTCTCCAGTATTTTGAAGGACATTTTGAAGTGTGCCATGTGAATTTATTGGCAGATTGGTATAAGACACTGGCAACATGAAGCACTTGAGTGGACAGAGCTTGATTTTCTCCAGTAATTCTTAGGATTTCCTGGAACTGGTGATATGAATAAATATATCCCAAAATAAGTGGGACTGCATAGGGTATAAAGTTAAAAAAGGCAGAGAGTGCTCTAGAACTGTGAAGAATTTCTTTCTCTAGGATGTCCAGTGATGGAATGGTGGTTAGACAAGGTGCTTCTTTGATACTCAAGATCCAGGTGTCCTCCCCTACCTTGGCGGAAGTGGTGACTCCTTGAATGTGGCAGATAGAGAATGAATATAGACTTAAATAAGTTTCTGCTTTTGTTACTCGTTTTTTGTTTGTTTCTTTCACCATGGGAGCAACTTTATGAGGTCAAGCCATCTGGAGATCATGCCTTTACCCATAACAGCTGCCTGTGAGTAAGGAGATTTTCCTGAATTGCAGAGGATGAAAGTTTACTGGAGGAGGAAGCTAAACTATGACCTGGATGTCATATCCCCATTTTGCTTTTTAGAACTTTCCTATGGCACTGTTCTTGACCTTGTCAATATGGCAGACCAGCCAAGGTTAATTATAATAATTAACAATATACAGCACTTCAAGTTTTGGAAAGTTAATTATATATTTCATCTCATTTGATGATCACAACATCTCTGTGAGGTAAGTAGTATTATTATCTTTATTTTACAGGTGAGGAAATTGAAGCTTAAAAATTTTATGTGTATTGCCTGGGTTTACCCAACTGATAAGTGATCAAGAAAGGATTTCAATTCAGGTCTTCCTGACTATGAGTTCAATACTCTTTTCACTTTTACACTTAGCTGCACCCATTCTCCAGGATGCAGCACAGGAAGACCTGGAATGGAGTAGAGGTTGAGGGAAATACACAAAGCAGCATAAGCAAGAATCAGTAACTACAGCATAAGGTGACTGAGTCAGACCATAGCATAGTGCAGCAACATAACCCCATTATGAGAAGACAAGGATGCTGTACTCAACAGAAGTGTCAGTGTGCAGTAGCACAGACTCTAGTGGCCATGACAATTGGCACCATTGCAGGAACCAGTGGAAGAAGGAGTGCACAGAGACATGGGATCTAACTTAAAAGTTGGAACTACCTTTATCCTTTCTTTGTATCCCAGCATGTAGCACAGTTCCTTAAAAATAATAGAGAATTAATAATGTTTATTTTCTGATCAAGTGATAGGTCTAATAATGTCATAGTCAGTTCAAAAACATTTGTTAAGCAATTACTACATTCCAGGGACTATACTGATTTTTGTTGAGTACTTTTGTTGTTGAGCTATTTTCAGTCATGTCCAACTATTTTTGACCCTATTTCTGGTTTTCTTGGAAAGTTTTCCTACTATTCCCCAACATATTTCCCCAAGTTTATCAATGTGATGAGTATGAGGTAGAATTTCAGAATTACATCCATTTGCCTTTTTTCCCCCTAATTCTTAGTGCTTTGAAGCATTTTTTTTCACATAGCTGTTAGATTGGAATTTTCCTTTGACAACTGGCTGTTCATATTTATCATTTGTAGAATTCTCATTTTTATACATTTGAATCAATTTCTCATATATTTTGGAAATGAAATCTTTTGTAGAGAAATTTGTCGTAAATATTTCTTTTAGTTATTTCCTTCTAATTTCAGCATGATTTGTTTTATTTATTCAACAAAAAAACTGTATATAATCAAAATTGTTCATTTTGCCTCCTCTGATCCTCTCTAGGCCTTACATGATCCCAAACTCTTCCCCATCACTATATCCAAAAGGTATTTTTTCTTTATTCCTCTGATTTGTTTATAATGTGATGTTTTATACGAAAATAATGTATCCATTTAAATGCATGTTGGTACATGGTGTAAAACATAGTTCTAAACCTAATTTCTTTCACACTTTTCCCCCAGTGTTTCCATAAGGTTTTGTTGAATAGTGATTCTCAACTTCAGTAGCTAGGCTTTTGTGGCTTATCAAACACTAATTTATTAATTTCTTGTTCTTCTATATGTTGTAAACCTATATGTTATGCTGACCAACCTTTCTAATTATTAACTGGTAGCAAGTCATTTAAATGATTACTAGTTTATAGTCTAGTTTGAGATATAACACTGCTAGGCTTTTCACATTAAAAAAAAAACAACTTACTTCTCTTGAGATTTTTGCCCTTTTTAGTCAAAGGCTTTATAATAATCAATAATGGCAGTGTCAAGGTGATGAAGTTTTTGAGTAGCTTCTTCAATCATTATTGCATCAATAATGAGTTGCTCTTTATATCCCTGAGATTTTTTGGCACACTCTTTTTATTCATCAGCCAATATTTTTTCCTTGTTAATGTTTATAGATTTTTTTGAGTGCTAAAACCACAAATGCTCTGTGTAAAGTACATAAATGTGTAATTGACCTATATTTGGAGGGGTGACTGGTTTCATCTTCTAGTAATAAATTCCTTCTTCAAAGAAAGATGGGATCAGAGAGAAAACTGATAATATACTGATCCATTCTGAAGGGCTGGAGCTAATAATTATGAATTTAATCAAGCTCTAACTCTTTCTATTTTTGCAGAGAAGCTAGAGTTTGTTACCTTCGTTCAGGTGACCATTATGTTGTTAATGCGGTTAGCATGCAAGTTTTCAAAAAGTTTCCTTTTTTTTTTTTCTAACTTTCGCTTTCATTATGTAGGATATTTAGCAATCATATAGACTGACCATAAATGTTCCTTCTTTTTCATGTATTCTTTCACTCCTAAAACAGTTTCTCAAGCCTCTGAATCAATAGTTCTTCATTTTTTTTGTTTTTGTTTTGTGGACTCTTGGAATTCTCATGAAACCTATAGACTGCTTTCAGAATGTTTTTAAGTGTATAAAATAAAATTCATTGAAATACAAAAGAAATCCATTCTATTGAAATGTTTGGGTTTTTTTTTTTTTTGGATTTTGTTTGTTTGTTTTTTGGTGAGGCAATTGAGGTTAAGTGACTTGCCCAGGGTCACACAGCTAGTAAGTATTATGTGTCTGAGGCTGGATTTGAATTCAGGTCCTCCTGATTCTAGGGCCAGTGCCCTATCCACTGCGCCACCTAGCTGCTGTGAAATGTTTTTTTTTAAAGAAGTTCATTAAACCCTTCTTATTAACATCTCATGAATATTATTGATTTGGATTGATATTGAATTGTTGATTTTATATTTTATGCTGCTTTATATCCTTATGTCACCTAACATTTTAAGCTCCTTTTTGTGCTTCCTGCCATGTGTATTGTCATCATATTAATATGAACTTCTAGTATCTTTCCATAGTTCTTAAATAATTTTCTAAATCATGTTGGCCACAGCCTTATTTGAGGACTTTCCTTAGGAGCAAGTCTAGATAGGTCTAAATTTCTTGCTATAGTCTTTACCATATCTATGGCCACATATTCGGTTGTATGTAGGTATTGATATCATTTTTTACACTTTTTAAAAATCTTATAAGAAAATGTATTTTTATTGATTTATATAACAGATGCCAGATTTTTTAATTTTTCTGTTTTGTTATTTTAGTTGTATTTTATGCAGTAAAATTAAAGATTTTAAAATCCATTTAAAATATGTTCTCTCTTTTTCAGAATCATTTAAAATCACAACATTATTTTCACCATTCATATCACTATTAGGCAATATTTCTGGAGGTTGTTCTGGAGGTTGAATTTTTCAATGACTTCAACTTCACCTTTTCCTTCCTCAGATTTCAGAAACTTCCAAATATCTACTTTCATTTAATCTATGTTATTATTATTAGTATTATTAATTATATCCACAATATATAGTTCTATGGCTTGAATATGAATACACTTTTTAGAAAAAGCAGCATGAAATCCTTGCCCAAACTGATAACACCTGTTTCCAATTTGGTCATGGTACTGTAGAGGCTCATGCTAAAAATCATTACCCTCTTCAGTCCATTTCATGTAATTTCAGGTCACATGAACAAAAAATGGTGGGTTAGATATTTTCTTTGATCCCTATGACCTCTCAGGACTCTCCAAAACAGAAATTATTTGTTGATAATAAATCTACTTCAGCAGTCTCTCTGATCTAGGGCAACAAAAATCTAAAACAAGGTAAAAACAAACAGACAAGTCAATCAATCAAAAAAAAATGAACCCCTTCAAATATAAGAATGATATTCATGGATCCTGCACCCACTCAATACTCCTGTCCTACCTTCCATGCTATTAGCTACTAGAAGATCTAATGACATATCACAGACTTACAACAGAACCCACCCCTATTCCTTTCTTATTCCCCACTTAGTAGTGCCATGAAGACACCAGGTCAAGACTCCAAAAGTTTGCTTAGGCATCAATAGCCAGCTGATTCCTAATCCTACAGCAGTAAAACTTTTCCAGGGGCTGTAACCCCAAAACACTTCTGTTGGAAAGATCAAAACTACTAGTTCCTGCAAAAGTTGTGCACTGCAAAGTTGCAAACTTCAGGTGCCAGGCCAGGGAACTGAAGAATATAGACGGAGTGGTATAGTGACCAAGCAAAAACACAGTATGTGTTTATGTGTGTGGGGGGGTGAGTAGGTGGAGGAGTTGTGTAACACTCCATCAAAAGCAAGGGAAAAAAATAGCATCCACCTGGGGCAAGTTCTGACTACCCAAAAGTCAGGTGGAGAAAAGAACTAGACATGAACTATGAATTTCCCAATGTGGAGGAAGTTAAAATGGTTTGGTCTATATGAACAGTATTATCTTTTTATATGATGCATGTCTATACAACATAATAGACTTTTCCTGCCAAACAGAACTGCGGAGCTGTCTCAATAGTTCAGTGTTAATACTTGACAGTCTCTCTTTATATCATGTAAGAAAATAATTGTCTTCATATTAACAAACATTTTCTTGGTGCTAGCTCTTGAGATTATAACAAGTTGAGCTAAATGCAATAAGTATTGTATTCAAAATACCTAGAGTACCTTTAGTACCCACTATTATTTTTTTCACAAATATGCTTAGCTGACAGCTCACTTAATATAAACAGGATAATATTTGTTTTGACAATTTCAAACAAGCCAGAAAGTTTTAACAGTAAACATTTTATCATCCCTATATTCTGTATACCCTCCCCTGAAAAAATTCATCCTTCTCTCACAATATTGCTAAGCTATATTATAGTTTGAGTTATAAATAACACAAGTCAAACTTGCATGAGGCTCTATGTTAAAATAGTACTTTTAGTGTTCATTCCATTTTGATTTTGTAAACATTCACAGAATTTTACTCACAAAGTCAACAACAATACAAACATATAGAAAATGCATATTTAATAGTAGAAATTTAATATTTTAATGAGAAATACATTCATTGTTTACTCAGATTTAGGTTGCATAAAACATTCAATTTTATCACTTATTTTGCAATTTTACTCTGTTCATCTTTTCATGGGTTATCTGCATATATACAACATATATGTTTGTATGTTCTGAGGTTTAAAGAAGTTTTCTAGAGAAAAATCTAACTTCACTATTTAAACAATCAATAGAGGAAAGACTAATTTTCCAACAAAATTCAGTGTAGGAATTCTTCAAATAAAAAATGCCTATTACTGCATGTGAGAAATGGTGAAACTTCCACTGTCTTTAGATGCATACCACTTTCTGATCATCTAATGAATAAAAAGAGGGCAAGGTCAATCTATATATTGTCTTTTGAAATTAGATATAATAGATTTTAAGGAGAAGACAGTGCACATGGGGACAAATGCAATTCTAAGTTAAAAAAAATCCCATGTAATGTTCAGAACAAGAATGTATATTTAGGGCTTTTGTTCTCTTCAGAATAATGATTAGAAAATATAGGACTACCTCTATGCAGTTAGATGAAGTCTTGAGAGTTATTTTAAGGAGGTGAGAAGATGTTATAATCTCATCACTAGAGTTATCTGTAATTGCATTATTCTTCCCAATATTTAAAACTTACTTGAAGTTGTCACATAGTAAATGTCCTTTAGCAGATATATCAATTTCCATGTACCTTTACACTTGGAAGTATACAATAAATATTAGCTAAATTGAATGACATATCTATCTATCCACACATACACATATATATGGGTATAGTGTGTGTAAACATAACAAATGTGATATTAATTCTGTATCTATAAAATAAGAAAAGTTTCCCATAGATTTTGATATATCCATATGATGAATGATATTTATAATGTTTTAAACCCAAAGAATTCTCCTAAACCAATTATTCCCTGTTCTATTCATTGGTATATAGCACATGCTTCTTTATAGTCCTTAATTTTTTTTTTTGTCAGTAAACTAAATTGTGATTTTTTTTTGAGAAAAAGAGTGATAGCTTCTGGAAAGGCAGTGAAATGCAAAGGAAAAAAAATTTTACTTGAAGTCAAAAGTCTATGGTTCCAGTCCATGTTTTGATATCAGTCATTTGACCCTCTGCAAAGTAAGAAGCCTGCATTTCTAATATAAAAATAACAACATTGAACCACAGTAACAATCATACCAATAATATCAGGGAAATTGAAGATTATTATGATTTCTTATTTGCGTTTGAGAATAAGGATATTTGGGGGGGAGGGGAAGACAAAGAAGGAAGCTGTGATAGAATTAAAGGATTATAGGTTTTGATCAGTGACCAGACTGACTTAAATATCTAAAATGGGAGTGGGAAATAATTGGACTAGAATCCATATGATAAAATGGAGGTAATATTTACCCATTCGATGTGCTCTTTGCATCTAATTTTATGTGTTCATTGATGTAAATGTTAATTCCTACTAGTTCCTGTTTCATTATTTTTCTCTCATAAATGCCTTTACTTTCATTGACATTATGTCTGCATTATACAGTTTTTAATATTATCTTTAGTATGTTAAGTATGTCCACATAATATGTTTTCTAAAACTACTAATAACATTTATTGTTGAATAACTGGGACTAGCTAGCTTATAAGGGAGGCCCCAAATCACTAAAAAAAAACCATGAGTATTGTTTTTCTTCCTGTCTGGGGAAGAGAGGAAGCTACTTTAGGATTTGAAGTGTAGTAAAACATTTCCTTTTTCCCTCCTGTTACAGCAGAAATTTAAGTCTTTTGGAGAAAGAAGAATGTTAATTAATAATGTAATAGTTATCACACAGACTTTTCATGAGACTTTTTAGTAAAAAAAAAAAGTATTGGGGAAGACATTTAAAAATGATAATGCAGAACTTCCCCAAATTGCTAAAGAGCTATCTAGTATTTATGATGATGAACTTTTCCAAATCCACTCCAGCAGATATTCCAAGGACAGCAATATTTAAACTGGGGGTGGGGTGGCGAGGTGTGAAAGGTTGGGGCTCCATCAATTATCATGCCTACTTAAAAGTAATTAAATTACTTTAATTAGGTAAAAACAATTTGAACTGAGAGATTCAGGATCCCCTATGTACTATGTAACCATCTGTATTCCATCTGATTCTTGTAAAGTTAATTTTTGAACCCAAATATAAAACTTTTCATTTTCATTCCTTAAATTCTGAGTTATTTGATTTGGACCGGTTTTCTAGACTATCAAGAGCTCTTTTTTTAATCTTGACTGTCATCTAATAATGTGTTGCTCTGTGTCATCTGAAGACACAATTAAAAAATTTGATAAGTATGTCAACCATACCTTTATCCAAGCCATTAAATAAAGTGTTAAACATAATATGAAAAAGTATAGTTTTGTGGAATGCTACAGTATGTCTCCATCTATATTGATATAGATCTATTAATGACTATCCTGTAGAGTCATTCACTCAGCTACTTCCATCTAATTATATTGATTTATAGTGCTTATCTCTC
This sequence comes from Vombatus ursinus, assembly GCF_900497805.2. NCBI lineage: Eukaryota > Metazoa > Chordata > Mammalia > Diprotodontia > Vombatidae > Vombatus > Vombatus ursinus. The sequence continues at coordinate 40,617,280 of NW_020954556.1, read as the reverse complement.
TATATTTTCTATAATAATAGCATGAAAGACTTTAGAAAGTAATTTGCTAAAATATAAAAAATAATCTGCACCTTTTATGTTCTGTTGATCAGTTTAGTAACCCTTTCCAAAAGAATAGTGAGATTATTTTAGAATGTGTTCCTTTTTTCATTTTATTTATTTATTTATTAAATTAACTTATTTTGATCTACCAACAATAACTTCCATATGCTTTTGAGTTTAAAATTTTTCTCCCCCTTCCTTCCCACCACCCTCACCAAGATGGCACACAATCTGATATAGGCTATACATATACATTACTATTAAACTATTTTCACATCAATCATGTTGTAAGTAATAATTAGAACCAAAAGGAGGAACCACAGAAAGAGGAAACAAAACTCAACAGAAAAAAAAATAGCAAATAGTATGCTTCAATCTGCATTCAAATTCCATAGTTCTTTCTTTGGGTGTGGATAGCATTTTCCATCATGAGGTCTTTGGAGATGTCTTAGATCCTTGTATTGCTGGAAAGGGTTAAGTTTATCAATATTAATCGTCACATAATGTGGCTGTTACTGTGTACAATGTTCTCTTGGTTCTGCTCATTTCACTCAGCATCAGACCATACAAGTCTTTCCAGGTTTTTCTCAAGTCAGCCTGTTCATCATTTCTTATAGCACAATAGTATTCCATTACATTCATATACCACAACTTGTTCAGCCATTCCCCAATTGATGGGCATCCTCTCAATTTCAAATTCTTTACCACCCCAAAAAGAATTGCTATAAATATTTTTGTACACGTGGGGCCCTCTTCCCATTTTTATCATCTCTTTGGGATGCAAATGGGAAAAGGACCCACGTGTACAAAAATATTTATAGAATGTATTCTTAATGAAGTCACCCTGACACTCTGTGGTGACTACTTTCTCCTTTGCTTATTCACCATTGCTAGAAATCTAAGTCAATTTCAATAGCCTGAAGTTGATAGACTTCACTTTCCCCCTTTTGGTGGACAATTATGCCAATTATCACAAAACACTCATCTATTTCCCATCGACCCAATGCATTTATATAGTTGCATATTATATGGATTTATATGATTTCTTGTTATACATATAATATGAAACCTGCATTTATGTAAATTGAAAACTACTGCAGATAAATTGATATTTCTTAATAAATATACAAACAAAAATTAGGTAAGAAGGTTTCTGAGTGATTACCCAGTGTTGTCTTTTTATAAGCATAGATTCAAGAACATTGAATTCTCAGGGCTGGAAGGGACCTCAGAGGCCATGGAGTCTAGTCCATGCTTGAACAAGATTTCTCTCCACAACATATTCAAAAGTAGACAATTCCTCTTCTGGATGGCTCTAACTTCCAAGCAGCTAGGTAGCTAGTGTTTAGAGTTCAGGGCTTAGAGTCAGGAAGACCGAAGCTGAAATCCAGACTCAGAGACTTGCTAGGTGTGAGACCCTCAACAAGTCACTTAACCATATTTATCTTAATCCAACAGATAAGGAAATGGCAACCTACTGCAATATCTTTGCCAAGATAACCCCATGGATAATACTGGTGTGCTCTTGTTCATGAGGTCATCACATGACCAAGTGATCAAACTACAACAAAAATAATTTCTAAGAAGTTTTTCCTTTATCAAACCTAAATTTGCATTTTTTTAAATTCCCATTGATTGCTTCTAATTTTCCCCTCTGAAGCCAAGCATAACAGCTATAAATCCTTTCCTACTTTATGAATCCTGAAATACTAAAAAAAAAAAAAAAAAAAATAAGGTGTTACATTTTGCTACACATGCATTCTGTAGTCTGGACAAAGTACATGTTTCCTACATCTGAATTGCTTATGGTATGAACTGACAACCTTTTTATCTTCCTTCTAGATGTCCTTCAGTTTAACAATGTCTTTTATAAAATGCATTCCTCAGAGTGGAATGCAGCACTTTACATTTATTCTACATCTAACTCATGTTAAAGAATATGAACATGTTGAAGATCAAACTATCAGTTAATTGGCATTTATTAAGCACCAAACACTGTTAGGCAATAGGGAACAAGACTTTATATTCTATTGGTGGAGACTGCATGAGCTTATGTAGGTCATGAACACAAGAGGCAGCTAGATGGTTCAATGGATAAGACTGGTGGGCCTGAAAAACCATAATCCTACAATATGTTGTTTACAAGAAATACATTTTAAGCAGAGAGATACACACAGAATAAAGGTGAAAGGCTGGGGCAGAATGCATTATGCTTCAGCTAAAGTAAAAAAAAAAGCAAGGGTACAGCAAAGGAAAAGCAAAAATAACTGTAATTAAAAGAGATAAGGAAGGCAACTACATCCTGCTAAAAGGTACCATAGAGAGTGAAATAATATCAATACCAAACATGCATGTACCAAGTGGTAGAACATCCAGATTTTTTGAAGAGAAATTAAGGGAGCTACAGGAAGAAATAGAAAGAAAACTATACTAGAAGGGGACCTCAATCTCCCCTTCTCAAAACTAGTTAAATCTAACCAAACAAGAAAGAAGGTAAGGAGGTGAATAGAATTTTTGAAAAGTTAGACATGGTAGACCTCTGGACAAAATTGAATGGAGACAGAAAGTAATACACACACACACACACACACACACACACACATGTTTTTCCCTCAGGAGTACATGGCACATACCAAAAATTGACCATGTACAAGGGCAAAAAATCCTCGCAATCCAATGCAGAAAGTCAGAAATGTTAGATGCATCTTTTTCAGATCATGATGCAAAAAAAAGTACATTTAATAAAGCTCCATGGGAAGATAGACTAAAAATTAATTGGAAACAAAATGATCTAATCCTAAAGAATGAGTGGGTAAAGCAACTAATCATAGAAATAATCAATAACTTCAACAACAAGAATGATAATAATGAGACAACATACCAAAACTGATGGGATACATCCAAAGTAGTTCTTAGGGGAAATTTTATATCTCTGAGTGCTTATATGAATAAAATAGAGAAAGAGGAGATTAATGAATTGGGCATGCAACTAAAAAAGCTCAGAAAAAGAAGAAAATAAATATACACAATTAAATAACAAATACTGAAAATCAAAGGAGAGAATAAAAAAATTGATATTAAGAAAAATTATTGAACTAAAATAAAACTCAGAGCTGGTTTTATGAGAAATAAAAGAATAAAGCAGATAAACCTTTTGTTAATTTGATTTAAAAAAAAGAAGGAAGAAAATCAAATTACTATCATCAAAAATGAAAAGGGTGAATTCATGACCAAAGAAGAGGAAATTAAAATAATAATTAGGAGCTATTTCCCCAACCATATAAATTTGGCAATCTAAGTGAAATGGGTGGGTATTTACAAAAATAAACATTGCCAAGATTAACAGAAAGTGAAATAAAATACTTAAACAAATCTATTTCAGAAAAAAAAAGAAATTCAACAAACCATCAACAACCTCCCTAAGAAAAAATCTCCAGGGCTGGATGGATTTACAAGTGAATTCTACCACATATTTAAAGAACAATTAATTCTAATACTATATAAATTCTATGGCAAAATAGGCAAAGGAGTCTTACCAAATTCTATTTATGATGCAAATATGGTACTGATACCTAAACTGGGAAAAGCCAAAACATGGAGAATATTATGAACCAATTCCCCTAATGAATATAGACTCAAATTTTTTGAATGAAATATTAGCAGAGATTACAGCAATTTATCAACAGGGTAATACACTATGACCAGGTATGATTTATACCAGGACTGTGGGACTGCTTCAATATTAAAAAAAGATATCAGCATAATTGACCATGTTAATTACAAAATAAAATAAATCATTTGATTATCTCAATAGATGAAGAAAAATCTTTTGAAAAATACAACACCCATTCCTATTACAAATACAAAAGAGCATAGGAATCATTACAGTTTTCCTTAAATGATAAGTAACATCTCTCTAAAACCATCTGCAAGCATTATATGTGATGGGGATTAGCTAGAAGCATTCCCAATAACATCAGAAGTGAAACAAGGATGTCCATTATTACCACTGTTATTCAATAGTGTGCTAGAAATGTTAGTTTGAGAATAAGAGAAGAAAAATAAATTTAATGAATTATAATATGCAATGAAGAAACAAAGCTATCACTCTTTGCAGATGATATGATGGTATGCTTAGAGAATCCTTGAAGGTCAAGTGAAAACTACTTAAAATAATTAACAATTTTAGCAAAGTTGCAGGATATATAAAACATACCCACATAAAGCAGTGGCATTTCTATATATTACTAACAAAGACTTGCAGCAAGAGATAGAAAGAGAAATTCTTTTTAAAGTAACTGTAGGCAATATAAAATATTTGGACATCTATTCATCAAGACAAACCCAGGAACCATATGACCACAATTACAAAACTCTTTTCACTTCAATAAATTCAGATCTAAATAATTGGAAAAATATTACTTGTTCATACATAGACTGAGCTAATATAATAAAAATGACAATTCTACCTAAATTAATTTATTTATCCAGTGCTATACAAATCAAACTGCCAAAAATTATTTTACAGAAGTAGACAAATAATTGCAAAATCCATCTGAAAAAATAAAACAACAGCAAATAGTCCAGAATATCAAGGGAATTAATGAAAAGAAATGCAAGGGAAGGTTCCCTAGCTGTACCATATCTAAAACTGTATTATAAAGTGGAACTCATCAAAACTATTTGCAACTGGCTAAGAAACAGAGTGGCAGATCAGTGGAATAGGTTAGTTGCACAAGACAGAGAAGTCAATGACTAGAGTAACCTATTGTTTGATAAATCCAAAGATACCAGCTTCTGGGATAAAAACATACTATTTGACAAAAAAAACTGCTGTAAAAACTGGAAAATAATATGGAAGGAGCTAGGCATAGACCAACATCTTACACAGTATACCAAGATGAGCTCAAAATGGTTTCATGATTTAGACATTATGGGTGATAATTAGGGCAGCAAGGAATAGTTTATCTCTCATATCTATGGAGAATGGAAGAATTTATGATCAACAAGAATTATAGAACATTATGAAATGTAAAATGGATAATTTTGATTCAATTACATTAAAAAATATCGTTGTTGTTGTTGTTGTTGTTTTTAACAAATCCAATGCAACCAAGATTAAAACGGGAGCAGAAAGTTGGGGAAAAAATAGAACTATTGTCTCTGGTAAAGACCTCATCTCCAAAATATATAGAGAACTGAGTCAAATTTAGAAGAATACAAGTCATTCTCCAATTGATAAATGGCCAAAGGATATGACCATGGAGTTTTTAGATGAAGAAGTTAAACTATGTGTAGTCACATGAAAAAATGCTCTACATCACTATTGATTAGATAAATGCAAATCAAAACAACTCTTAAGTACCACATCACACCTACCAGATTGGCTAACATGACAAAACAGGAAAATGATAAACAGTGGAGAAGTTATGGGAAAATTGGAACTCTAATGCATTGTTGGTGGAGTTGTGGACTGATACAACCATTCTGGAAAGCAATTTGGAACTATGTCCAAAGGACAATCAAACTGTGCATACCCTTTGATCCAGCAATACCACTATTTAGTCTGTATCCCAAAGAGATCATAAAAAGGGAAAAAGGACTCATATTTACAAATATATTCATAGTAGCTCCTTTTGTGGTGGCCAAGAATTGGAAATTGAGGGGGATGCCCATATCAAGTAGGGAATGGCTGAATAAGTTGTGGTATATGAATTGAATGGGATGCTCTTATTCCATAAGAAATGATGAGCAGGCAGATTTCAGAAAAAACATGGAAAGATTTGCAATGAACTGACACTAAGTGAATTGAGCAGAGCCAGAGATGTTGTATACAGTAATAGCCCCATTATGGGATGGCTGACTTTGATAGACTTAGCTCTTCTCAGCATTGCAATGATCTAAGACAATTCCAAAAGGTTCTAGAGGAAAGGGGAAAAAAATGAACTTCATGCATGGGAGATATCCTGTGCAAAGGTATGGTAATGGGAAATAGGGTGTCACATGTGTGAAATGTTAAGAAGGCTAATTTGGTCCAGTGTGTAAAGTGGAGTGATATATCATTAGCCTGGAATCAAGCACTTAGTACAGTGTCTGGCACACAGTAAGCACTTAGTAAATGGTAGTTGAATGGAAAAGGAAGTAGCAGTTAAGTTGTGAAGGTCTTTGAATGCCAAAGGTGAAAAAAAGTGACTTAATTATTCTGTGACTGAGGCTCATGTTGATTACATCCTACCAAAATCAATATGAAGCTCCATGCTGTTTTATTTTAAAAGCATTGTTTATGTGATCTTGAATTTGCATTTACAAAGATTGATATTTCTATCATGCTTACTGATATGGTCAGTATTTGATACTCAGGACAAGATTTTCTAAAATAATATTAGTGGAATGTTAATCTTGGAATTCCAAAGGACCTTAGACATCCTACCTATCACAAACACACATAGGCTGTGTGAAGATTAAATAAAGTAAATAATAGAAATTACACTTGAATAGGACACGAATGGCTTTAATAGTTTTAAAAATAGGCTTATAGGAAATGGTCTTTCTGGGAAGAACTATGAAGTGACCAATACAAATAACTTTGCATGGTCAAAAGGAAAATGAGGTAACTAAATTTAGTCTTGATAAGACTAATAATTATATCCTTATTATTTATAATTTTTCCATAATTCCAAACCTTTATTATCATGCAGATATTTTATATCATTAATTTATAGGGAATTGTTTCCAATAGTTCAAGTCCTTAACATTGTTTGTAATTAAGTGGGCTTCTCTGGATCGAGTAAGCAGACCATTCAGTTGAACCCACATACTTTTTCCCTCGAGAACTTTCTTCAGATAATTTTGCTTCATGGAATTCAGGAAGTCATTTCTACTTTTTGAGTTTTTAATATGTTCCCTATAAGCATTACTTCTCTTGTCTAGAATTTTGTCTTTAACCTCTTTGTTTACAATGCCTATGGCATTGTGAGTAAAATTATAGACATGTTCAGTCTTGCCATTGTAACATTACGGGACATTCTTTACTGAGCACTCAATATTTCTTTAAAACTAAAAGTTGCAGAAATGGTGCTCATCTGCATTTGTTACTTCATCCTGGGACTTCACTAGAGAAATGTAGTTCCAATTCCAGTCCAATCTAATTATTTCACATGAAATACACACACAAAGAAAACAAAGAAGAAAAAAGCATTCTTATGGATACTTCCTAACCTGTCAGCTATAATATCAAATATGTGCTCCAGATCACAGTTTTAATGTTCATAAAGATGTCATGATATTGCATACCTAAGGATGATTTGTGACATGAAATCAATAGCATCTAACAAAGGTGGTATCTACGCCAATTTTATGAGGTGAGGAAGCTTCTTTGGCAAGGCAACCACAGCATCTGCATGCTTGATATGAAAGTTCAGTCCATTTATGACTCTAATAAACTTGGTAATTTATATCTGGCCAAATCACAACATAGATCTCCTGAAACCAATGAAGATAAAAACATGACAGTGAAAACATACATTACAGTCTATTCTGCCTGTAGTATAAAATACTTTAAGTTAAGAATGGGCTCATATTCAGAAAAGTGGTACACTTGTCCCAAGATCCCTGCATTTTATTTATTTATTTTTTTACTGTATTATCTTTATTTAAAGGACTGACTTGTAGTTGGTGTGTGTGTGTGTTTCTTTTCTTTTTTTATTAATTTATTTTGATTTATCAGAAATCACATCCATATGCTTTTGAGTTGAAAATTTTTCTCCCCCTTCCTCCCCACCACCCTCTTCAAGATAGCACATAATCTGATATAGACTATACACATACATTCCTATTAAACATATTTTCACATCAGTGATGTTGTAAGTAATAATTAGAACTAATAGGAGGATCCACCAGAAAAAGGAAACAAAATTCAACAGAAAAAAATAGCAAAAAAGATGCTTCGATCTGCATTCAAACTTCATGGTTCTTTCTTTGGAAAGAATATCGATTTAATTGTTTTTTTCATAAAACCTGCTCAGTTTTATTCATTAGTTCAGTAGTTTTCTTAATTTCAATTTTCTTAATTTTTCTTTTGGTTTTCAATATTTCTAATTTGGTGTTTAATTGAGGATTTTTAATTTGTTCTTTTTCTAGTTTTTTTAGTTGTATACCCAATTCATTGATCTCCTCTTTTTCTATTTTATTTATGTAAGCATTTAGAGATACAAAACTTCTCCTAAGAACTGCTTTTGCTGCAGCACATAAGCTTTGGTATGTTGTCCCATTATTTTCATTCTCTTGAATGAGGTTATTGATTGTTTCTATGATTTGTTGTTTGACCCAATCATTTTTTAGGATTAGATTATTTAGTTTCCAATTATTTTTTAGTCTATCTTTCCATGGCCCTCTATTACATATAATTTTTATTGCATCATGATCTGAAAAGGATGCATTTAATATTTCTGCCTTTCTGCATTGAATTGTGAGGTTTTTATGCATTATTACAAGGTCAATTTTTGTGTATGTGCCATGTACTGCCAAGAAAAAAGTATATTTCTTTTTATCCCCATTCAGTTTCTTCAGAGGTCTCTCATACCTAACTTTTCTAATGTTCTATTCACCTCCTTAACTTCTTTCTTGTTTACTTTTTGGTTAGATTTATCTAGTTAAGAGTGGGGGAGATTGAGGTCCCCCATTAGTATAGTTTTGCTGTCTATTTCTTCCTGTAACTCCCTGAACTTCTCCTCTAAGAATTTGGATGCTACACCATTTGGTGCATATATGTTTAGTAATGATATTACTTCATTGTTTATGATGCCTTTTAGCAGAATGTAGTTTCCTTCCTTATCTCTTTTGATAAGATCTATTTTTGCTTTTGCTTTGTCTGAGATCAGGATTGCTACCCCTGCTTTTTTTTTTTTACTTCAGCTGAAGCATAATATATTCTGCTCCACTCTTTTACCTTTACCCTGTGTGCGTCACTCATTTGCAAATATGTTTCCTGTAAACAACATATTGTAGGATTATGGTTTTTAATCCACTCTGCTTTATGCTTCCATTTCATGGGAGAGTTCATCCCATTCACATTCACAGTTATGATTATTATCTGTGTGTTTGTCTCCATCCTTTCCCCCTCTTGCTTATGCTTTTCTTTCTCCATTCTCCTTTTCCCTCCTCACTAGTGTTTAGTCTTTGACCACTGCCTCCCTTAGTCACTCCTCCCTTCTATTAACCTTTCTCTCTTCTCTCCTTTTACCTTTACTGCTTCTTCCCTCCCTTCTATGCTCCCTCACTTTTCTTACCCCTTTTCCCTCCTACTGCTTACAGGGCAAGTTAGATTTCTATACCTAATTGATTATGTTATTCCCTTCTTGAGCCAAATCTGATGAGTGTAAGGTTCAAACAATGCTCATCTCCCTCCTTTCTTTCCCTCTGCTATAATAGATTTTTGGGTCTTTTCCTGTAATGCAATTTACCCTTTTCTGCCCCCTCCTTTCTGAGTACATTTTCTTAGATTAGATTAATTCACTTACTTGGATCTATTTAAACCACTTGATTAGTTTTTTTTTATGATTACATCTAAGTCAACTTATATCCACCCCCTTAACTCCTTTAACTCCTTTATCATGGTGTAATAACAATACAGTTCTCAAGAGTTACAAGTGTCAAGTTCTCCTATAGGGATGTAAACAGTTTGCCCTTATTAACATATTGTATTTTTCTGTCCCATTTACCATTTTATGTCTCTCTTGAGTCTTGTTCTTGAAGATCAAATTTTCTGTTGAGCTCTGGTCTTTTTATCAGGAAGGTTTGGAAGTCCCCTATTTCATTGAATATCCATCTGCTCCTCTGAAAGATCATACTCATTTTCACTGGGTAGTTGATCCTTGGTTGTAATCCAAGAGACTTGTTTTCTTCAGTGTACTTTTTTTCCAGTTGGCTAATTGTATTTTTTAATGACTTCTCTACCTCTCTACCTCTCTCATTTGACTTTTAAAATCCTTCTTGAGTTCTTCTAAGAAGGTTTTTTGGGCTTTGGACCAGTTCCCTTTTGATGTTGCAGATGTGGGTTTGTTGACAATGTTGTCCTCTTGAGAATTTCTGCCTTGATCGTCACTGTTCTTATAATATGAATCTATCATATGTTTCTTTTTGCTCATGATATTTCCTTATTTCCTGGCCTTTAAAGAGATGGAGCTCTCCTACTGGGGAGCAGAGGGCACTGACCCAAGCTTCTTGTGTTATGAACCTAGGTCTTGGTCACTGGCTTTGTGTGCTGGGGCCTTCAACGTTGGTGATTGGAGACTATAGGGTTCTGGCAGCTTACCTGGTATTGGGTGGGAATCAGTAAGGCTGGAACTCTAGGGCAACTCTAGGTTGCCTGCTTTTCCTTTCCTTTTACTTTCTTCATCTCCTTTCAGATGGATGTTGCAGGGTGTTTATCCACCTGGGGCTTTTTGTAGTGCTGCTTCCCTTATTTTTGTTGGGGCAATGGGAGACCCATTTGCTGTAGAATTGAAAGGCACTTGGTGGTTTTTTGAGTTGGTTTCCACCAGTTCCCCTACCATCACTAAGGCATTTGGAGGTCCAGGTGTTGGTGTTTGCCTGTTCTACCACCTGGGTTTCAGGAACCTCTCCTGGTGGGCTAAAGTGGGGCTTTCTGCTAGCTTGCTGGGACACCTCCCTTTCTGTACTGCTCCCCTTCCCTCAGGACAAGAGGGACCTGTCCCGTTAATCCCTCAGGGTATGTGGGCTACTGGACTACTGTTCCCCATCTTTCTTATGGTTCAGCTGTTCTAGGATATTTTCTGGGGTGATATTTTCTGGGCTTTCGGAGGGTGAGAGCAACTACCATTTTACTCCATCTTGGCTCCTGGAAACAGAAGTGATTCCTGCATTTTAAAGACTACCTTTCATTCTTCTATTCCTTCTACATAGCATTTAGAACATGATGCTGCTCACACAGATCAAAGAGATGCAGATTAGATAATAATTAATAATAACAATAGATAATATTTCGATAGTTTTTACTAAGTAACAGGTACTGTGTTGAGCTTTTTATAATTATTATCTTATTGATCCTTATGATAACATTGAGAAACAGGTGTTATTATTATCCTAATTTTATAGATGAGGAAATAGGCAAACAGTGATTAAGTGACAGACCCAGGGTCAATCAGTAAACAAATAAACATTTGGCCCCTACTGTGTGTCAGGCACTGTACAAATTCAGGGGATAAAAAATAAGCAAAAGATATTCCCTGCCCTGAAGGAATTTGTAATCTAATGAAGGAGATCACATTCAAATAAATATATACAAAACAAACTATATACAACATACATGGGCAATAGTTAACACAAGGAAAGTACTATTTTTAAGAAAGGTTTGGGAAGGCTTCTTATCAAAGGTGAAATTTTAATTGGTACTTAAAGGAAGCCAGCAAGGTCAATAGTTAAAATGTAGAAGGGAGAGCTTTCCACTCATTTTCTACCCTGCCGTTGCCAACCATGGGTTGGCTCAGCCTTCTTTCCAAGTTAGCAAAAGGCTGTTCATGTTCAGAGAAACACTCTAATCTGTTGACATAAGTTTTCTGGTAGTTGCCATGGTTTGAGGCTGCTACTTGTGTTGAATGAGAGTATTTAGCTTATTTAAGTCTATGATCAGTCCAGCATTCTGTGCCACACAACACCTTCATCACTCTCACATCCTGTTTGTCTCTTCTCCTTATAATGACATAGCCTATTAAATATTTGCTGTCAGAGTGCATCCATGAAATGTTATTGCATTTAGGTAAGTGGAAAATATTGTTAATAATGTTAGTTATGAGATGCACAAGTCTTCAGCAGTAAGAGACCATTACTATTGTTGTTTCTGACTTCATTCCTCCCAAGGACTCTCTGCCTTGTCTAATATTCTGTGGCTACTCTTACATTAAAGTCAACCAGAATTATAAGCTTGTCCACTTTTGGAACATTGATGATGAAGGTTTTACAGGTGTCCATAAATTTTTCTTTGACTTCATCAAAGTTTGTCATGGTGGGAGCATACACACTGATGATGGTGGCATAGTGTTTTCCTGCAAGTGACATTAACATTGTTAAAAGCCTATTGTTCACCACTTTTGAGAGGCTTGAAAGCTTCTCTTATTAGTTAACAAAACATACACCAGCTTCACAGTGTTAGCCATCACTGAGGCCATGCCAGAAAAACAAGTATCCATCTCTAACTTCTGTAATCTGGCCTTCATTTGCCTGCCTAGCTTCACTTATGGCTATTATTTGGATGTGACAGCTGCTGAATTTTCTTGCAACAATGTTGTTTATCTTTTAGGTCTACTAGATTTCTCATCCACAAGTATGCACACACTCCATGTATTGATGGTGAATAGAATTGTCTTTGCAGAAGTTTTTGTATATTTTTATTTTCTACCACAGGCTAGGATCCCCACCTGCCTCAATAAGTAGGCCAATGTTAGGTTTGGTGAAGCAGACAATTTTCAGGGCACCTTTTCTAGACCTTTCCTCATGCCAGAAGGTGAGTAGTGTGGTCTTTAAAAAAAAGACTGCTCTGATACTCAGGATTCTCAGGGGGTTGCTGAATCCAACTGCTGCTTTAATTCAGTGAAAAGATGACTGTATGGCTTGGGCCTCCTATGTGCAGGGTTGTAATTTGAACTCCCAATATATCTATACCTGCTGCTTAGCAACTTGTCCTTTGCCACTATATTTTGAGGTGGGTAAAAATAGTAAAATGATATGGGTGATGTCTTTTGACTTGTGCATAGATTGGATTTAAATGAGGCAGGACTACACAGAGTAGTCAGTCTCACTTTCTTCCAATCATTAGAGTCCAGTGGCAAGACAAAAGTCAGGATGACTGATGATGGTTTGGGATGCATTGGATGATCTTGGTGTCTGTGAGGTGTAACTAAGGTCTAGGTACTTCACAATATCTGCTTCAGCCTGTCCCCACTGGAAAACCTTGTTCTCATCCCTCCATTCCACTGGTGGAAGTCTTCAGATGTTTGGGGTAGACACTTCCCCAACTCATTGACAGGATTGAGACCCCTTGGTTATACTCAAAATGCTTTAGCCCATCTTCTGAAATGCTTCCCTGGGGTAGGGCCACTGTACATGCCACAGGTTCCCAGAGCCACAGGTGAGAGTTGGGAGAATCAAGTGGACACCAAAGATAGAAAGTAGCCTTGAAAAGGGCTTGGCAACCCTCATGTCAAAGTCACTAGTGTTCCCTGAACCCCCTACACCACACCATGCCAATGAACCAAATAATTTGTTCCATACACTTAACAAAACACTGTTTTATATTCTTAGTAGAACCTCAACCATATAAGTATGGTATACAGTTTGATAATAGCATTTTTTTAATATTACAAAAATAATATGCCAAAGGGAACTGCAGATTAAGCTTGGAGTAAGGGTGACCTGGATTCAAGTCTGACTTTTGTCCTATGATGGCTGTGTTACCCTAGCCAAAACACCTGTTATTCCAGTACAACAATTTTTTGCAGATTTTTAACTATATCTTGGCATAATCTACACCAATCAATGATCCCAGTCTACTGAAGTATAACTTTGAAGTAGTTCATGGTACCTGTGGCCTGGCTTTATTTCATTATTCTAAACTTCTCCATTTCTCTTGTCAAATAAGCATGACACTACCATTTGGTCAATTCTCCTTTACTGAAACATTGTTACCTGAGCTCCTATTGATATCACTTATGGAAGGTCTATTGAATCTTCTTGTAAGATCTTAGTCATTCCATAAGCTCCATTCAGAGGTAAATCACTTTTGGAAATATTGGATAAGAACATTGGTGTTAAATTAAAAAAAATTCTTTATTATTCTTTTAAGTAATACCTGTCCAGAACCGTTTCTGTAAACTTTTAATCTTTTAATCATGTGTTCTATGAACATCTACAGATTATCTTCACATTTTTGAAATAGGAATATTAATCCTTCTATGGCTGCCTTGAAATGATATGCCTGGTGTTTAACTAACATTGTGTAATTTTGTGGGTATACACGTATACATGCATATACACATATATACATACATACATACATACTATGAATTAATATACATTGGTGTATGTATATATATACATTTGTACAAAAATATACATAATTTTTCCCTGTATATATAACTTTATATATTTTCTAAGTCACTCAACTATTTTGTTGTTTCAAAAGTTTAACTTGGCCATGATATGGTTTAGATATTCTTATGGAATGAAAAAAGAAAGGAAGGAAGGAAGGAAGGAAGGAAGGAAAGAAGAAAATAATATTTTATTGAGTACTTACAATTTGCCAAGTATAGTGTTTAGTGTTGGTTATACAGATGTAAGGTCCTGCCATCAAGGAGATTATATTATACTTGGGGAACACAAAACACAAATGATAGGAAAAAGTGTAAGGATGAGGGGGCAGGGGAAAAGAGTAAAATACCTAGCAAAAGGGAATGGTTTTGAAGTCCATGAAGTCAATAACAAGGAAGGAAAGATAATAAACCCAGACTGCTCTGTGTCCTTCCATAAAAATCTAGGCTCCATGAAAAACTCACAAATCAGGCAAAAGTAGAATAGGGTTTGGATCTTGGAGAATAATATCACAAATTTAACAAGCCACAGGAGTATTAGATTTTGGCATCACAATGCCAATAAATCTATTGAAATTTAGAGCTACAACTTTCTTTTTTTCAAATTTTATTTTTAAACAAATGTTTTTATTTTATTTTTCTCAATTACATGTAAAAACAATTTTTAACATTCATTTAAAAAATAGTTCCAGGCTTGTCAGGGGGCCTGGGCCAAGATGGTGGAGTGAAAGCAGTGACTTGCTTGAGCTCTTCCCCAAACCCCTCCAAATACCTGTTAAAAAACAGCTCTAAACAAATTATAAAGCAGCAGAACCCACAAAAAGACAGAGTAAAACAAATTTCCAGCCCAAGGCAACCTGGATGGTTGATCAGTAAGGTATATCATGCCGGGCAGGGAGAGGAACACAGTTCATAGTGGGTGCACAGGCCACAGTGACACTGGAGCAGGCCTCAGAGGACTGAATCACAGTCAGCTGTGGTGATTTCCAGACTTCTCAACCCATGAAAGCCAAACAAAACTTAGAAGGTCAGTGGGAAAAGTCTGTGATTGTGGTGAGAGGTAAAAGCTAGGTCTCAGCCACCCCCAGGGCAGCAGCTGCTTCCCGAGCTTCCAGCCCACAGACTGAGGGGGAATTGAGTGGCTGATCAGAGGGGGATTGCAGGGATCTCTTTGCCAGTGCTGAGGCAGCAATCTCTTGCACTGCCTATGTTTGGATCTGGGTCACAGTTCCGAGGGGAGGTCCTAGGGCAAGGAGGAGTGCTGTTGTGGTGGAGCTTGTTGTGACAGTGGAGAGGAAACACCTTGCCCCTTATCATACCACCTTGGAAGAAATGAAAATTTGTAGGTTCCTAGAAGTATCTGTGAAAACAACTGTACAAACCCCCAAAGCATGGGACAGTACATTCTCCACATTGGAAGCAGACTCTTACCTTAATGAAGAGTTTAAAACTCAAATAATTGGCTGGAATCATGAGTAAGCAGCACAAAAAGAGTCAGACTATATTATCTTACTTTGGTGACAAAGAAGATCAGAACACAAAACCAGAAGAAGACAACAAAGTCAAAGCCCCTACATCCAAAGCCTCCATGAAAAATATGAATCAGTCCCAGGTCTTGGAAGAGTTCAAAAGGGATTTGGAGAAGCAAGTAAGAGAAGTAGAGGAAAAACTGGGAAGAGAAATGAAAGTGATGCAAGAAAATCATGAAAAACAAGTCAACAGCTTGCTAAAGGAGACAAAAAAATAAGGAAGAAAACACCACCTTAAAAAATAGCCTAACCCAAATGGCAAAGGAGGTCTAAAAAGCCAAGGAGGAGAAGAATGCCCTAGAAAGCAAAATTGGACAATTGGGAAAGGAAGTCCAAAAGCTTACTGAAGAAAATACTTCCTTAAAAATTAGAATAGAGCAATTGGAAGCTAGTGACTTTATGAGAAATCAAGACACTGTAAAACAAATCCAAAAGAATGAAAAATTAGAAAACAATGTGAAATATCTCATTGGAAAAACAACTGACCTGGATAATAGATCCAGGAGAGAGAATTTAAAAATTATTGGACTATCTGGAATCCATGATCAAAAAAAGAGCCTAGACATCATCTTTCAAGAAATTATCAAGGAAAACTGTGCTGATGTTTTAGAACAAGAGAGCAAAATAGAAATGGAAGTAATCCATCAATCTCCTCCTGAAAGTGATCCCCAAAGGAAAACTCTTAGGAATATTGTAGCCAAATTCCAGAGTTCTGGGTCAAGAAGAAAATATTACAAGCAGCCAGAAAGAAACAATTCAAGTATTGTGGAAACACAATCAGGATAACACAAGATTTAGCAGCTTCTACATTAAGGGACCACAGGACATGGAATATAATATTCTGGAGGGCAAAGGAGATAGGATTATAGCCAAGAATCACCTACCAAGCAAAATTGAGTGTAATCCTTCAAGGGAAAAAATGGTAATTCAGTGAAATAGAGGACTTTCAAGCATTCTTGAGGAAATGACCAGAGCTGAATAGAAAATTTGACTTTCAAATACAAGATTCAAGTGGAACATGAAGAGGTAAACAGGAAAGAGGAATCATAAGAGACTTATTAAGTTTGAACTGTTTACATTCCTGCATGGAAAGATTATATTTGCAACTCCTGAGACCTTTGTCAGTATTAGGGTAGTTGGAGGGAAAAATTATATGCATGAACATACAGATAGATACACAGATAGATAGATAGATAGATAGATAGATAGATAGACAGACAGACAGAGGGCACAGGGTGAGTTGAAGATGAAGGGGTCATACCTGGAGAATAAAATTAAGGGGTAAGAAAGGATTATACTAGGAGAATGAGAAAGGGAGAGATAGAATAAGATAAATTATCTCACAAAAAAACAGAAAAGAAAAGGCTCTTATAGTGGAGGGGAAATGGGGGAAGGTGAGAGGGAATGAGGGAATCTTATTCTCATATGATTTGACTTAAGGAGGAAATAACATACATACTCAATTAAGTACAGAAATCTGTACAAGTACGGGAAAATGGGGGGGAAGCAGACAAGAGAGTAGGGGGGATGATGGAGAGGAGGGCAGATTGGGAAAGGGGGTAATCAAAAGCAAATACTTCTGAGGAGGGAGAGGGTCAAAAGAAAGTACAGAATAAATGGGGGGGTGGGAGAGGATTAAGGGAAATAGAGTTAGTTTTTCACAGCATGTCTACTACGGACGTGTTTTGCATAACTGCATATGTATAACCTATATTGAGTTGCTTGCCTTTTCAGTGAGGGTGGGTGGAGAGGGAGGAAGGGAGAAAATTTGGAACCCAAAGTTTTAAAAACACATGTTTAACAGAATGTTTTCACATGCAACTGGGAAATAAGAAATACAGGAAATCGGGTACAGAAATCTCTCCTGCCCTACAGGAAAATAGAAGGGGAAGAGGATGAGAGAAGGGGGGAGAGATATAAGGGAAGGCAGACTAGAGAAGGGGTATTAAGAATGCATGCCATCTTGTGGTGGAGGGAGGGGTGAGATGGGGTGAAAATTTGGAATACATAAATAAATAAATAATTCCACATTTTCCCTTTCCTTGCTTCCTGAAGCTTCCTTGAGAAAGCAGGCACTTATAGATTATACATGTGCAGTCATGCAAAATATATTTCCATACTAGCTATGCTACAAAAAAGAACATAGACCAAAAACAAAATTCAGGAAAAACAAAGAGAATAAAAAAAGGAGCATTCTTCAATATATATTCTGACTCAATAAATCATTTCCCTAGAGATGTATAACATTTTTCATCATAAGTCCTTTGGAATTGTCTTGGATCATTGTATTGATCAAAATAGCTAAGTAATTCACAACTAATTGTTGCACAATATTGTTATAACTGTATTCAGTGATATGGGTCTGATGACTTTGCATCAATTAATATGTCTTCCAAAGTTTTTGTGAAGTAATCCTGTTTGTCATTTCTTATAACACAGTATTATTTCATCACAATGATAAGGCACAAGTTGTTCAGCCATTCCCCAATTTATTGGCATCTCCTCAATATTCAATTATTTGCCACCACAAAAAGCTGATGTAGATTTTTTTGTACATAAGACCTCTGCCTTTCTCTTTGATCTCTTTTGGATTCATACTTGGTAGTTATATTGATGGGTAAAAGGATATGCACAGCATTGTAGCTGATTGGGGATATTTCCAAATTACTCTCTGAAATGATTGAATCAGTTCACTACCTGACCAACAGTGCATCAATGACCTAATTTTTCCATAGCCCTTCCAACATTTGTCATTTTTTGGTGTCATATTAACTATCATAATGGGTGTGAGGTGATACCTCAGAGTGGTTTTAATTGGCATTTCTCAAATCAGTATCAATTTGCAGCATTTTTTTTCATATAACTGTAGATGGCATTGATTTCTTCTTCTTAAAACTGTTCATATCTTTTGATCATTCATCAATTGGGGAATGATTTGCATACTTTTAAATTTCAGGCAGAGCCAAGATGGCAAAGTAAAAGCAGTGACTTGCTTGAGCTCTCCCCCAAACTCCTCCAAATACCTATAAAAATGACTCTAACCAAATTCTAAAGCAGCAGAACCCACAAAAAGACAAAGTGAAACAAATTTCCAGCCCAAGACAACCTGGATGGTTGATTGGTAAAGTATATCACACAGGGCTGGGAGAGGATTGTAGTGTGGCATGATCGCACAGGCCAAAGTGAACCTGGAGCAGGTCTCAGAGAACTGAACTGCAGGCATCTGTGGTGCTTTCCAGACTTCTCAACCCATGAATGCCGAAGATAACTTAGAAGGTCATTGGGAAAAGTCTGTTTCTGCGGTGAGAGAGAAGCACAGTGTCCCAGCCCCATTCCCCAAGCTCGGCCCCAGGGTGGTGGCTGCCTCCAGAGCTTCTGACCCACAGACTGAGGGGGAATTGAGTAGGCTGATCAGAGGGGGATTGCAGGGATCTCTGTGCTGGTGCAGGATTCCCTTGCTTTGCCAGTGCTTGGATCTGGGGCACAGTTCTGAGTGGTGGTCCTGGGGTGAGGAGGAGTGATGGCCTGGTGGAGCTTGTAGTGGCTGTGGAGAGGAAATCCTCCTAACAGTTCCAAGACAGAAAAGAGTGCTTATGGTCACTCATGGAGCAGAGCACAGGACAGGAAAGGAGCAAACACCTTGCCCTTGACCATAGCACTTTGGAAGAACTGAAAATTTACAGGTCCCTAGAAGTATCTCTGAAAACAGCTGAACAAAACCCCTGAAGGACAGTACTTTCTCCACACTGGGAAGAGACCCCTACCTTAACAAAGAGTTTGTAACTCAAGTTATTGGCCGGGATCATGAACAAGCAGTGCAAAAAGAGTAAGACTGTATTATCTTACTTTGGTGACAAAGAAGATCAAAACACACAACCAGAGGAAGACAATGAAGCCAAAGCTCCTACATCCAAAGCCCCAGAAAAAGATGAATTGGTCCTAGGCCATGGAAGAGCTCAAAAAGGATTTTGAGAAGCAAGTAAGAGAAATAGAGGGGAAAACTGAGAGTGATGCTAAAGGAGACCCCCAAAATACTCAGGAAAATAACATCTTAAAAAACAGCCTAACCAAATGGCAAAAGAGGTCCAAAAGGTCAATGAGGAGAAGTATGCCCTAAAAAGCAAAAATAGTCAAATGGAAAAGGAAGTTCAAAAGCTTACTGAAGAAAATACTTCCTTAAAAATTAGAATGGAGCAATTGAGACTAGTGATTTTATGAGAAGTCAAGACACTGTAAAACTAATCCAAAAGAATGAAAAAATACAAGAGAATGTGAAATATTTCATTGGAAAAACAGCTGACTTGGAAAATAGATCCAGGAGAGATCATTTAAAAAGTATTGGACTATCTGAAAGCCATGATAAAAAAAAAAGAGCCTAGACATCATCTTTCAAAAAATTATCAAGGAAAACTGCCTGATAATTTAGAACCAGAGGGCAAAATAGAAATTAAAAGAATCCACCGATCACCTCCTGAAAGAGTTCTCCAAAGGAAAACATCTGGGAATGTTGTAGCCAAATTCCAGAGTTCCCAGGTCAAGGAGAAAATATTGCAGGCAGCCAGAAAGAAACAATTCAAGTATTGTGGAAGCACAATCAGGATAACACAAGATTTAGCAACTTTTATATTAAGGGACCAGAGGGCATGGAGTATGATTTTCCAGGGGGCAAAGGAGATAGGATGACAACCAAGAATCACCTACCCAGCAAAACTGAGTATAATCTTTCAGGGTAAAAAATGGTCATTCAATGAAATAGGGGACTTTCAAGCATTCCTGAGGAAAAGATCAAAACTGAATAGAAAATTTGGCTTTCAAATACAAGACTCAAGTGAAACATGGACGAGGTAAACAGGAAAGAGAAACCATAAAAAACTTATTAAGATTGAACTATTCACATTCCTGCATGGAAAGATGATATTTGTAACTCATGAGTCCTTTGTCAGCATTAGGGTAGTGGGAGGGAAAACATTATATGTATGTATAGATAGATAGATAGATAGAGGGCACAGGGTGAATTGAAGATGAAGGGATGATATCTGGAAAATAAAATTAAAGGGTGAAAGAATTATACTGGAAGAAGGAGAAAGGGAGAAGTAGAATGGGGTAAATTATCACACATGAAACAGACAAGAAAAGGCTTTTACAGTGTAGGGAAAATGGAGGAAGGTGAGAGGGAATAAGTGAATCTTATTCTTATAGAATTTGGCTTAAGGAGGGAATAACATACACAATTGGGTATTGAAATCTATCTTACCTTACAGGAAAATAAGGGGGAAAGGGGACAAGAGAGCAAGGGGTTGATAGAGGAGAAGGCAGATTGGGGGAGGGGATAATGAAAAGCAAACACTTCTAAGAACGGACAAGGTCAAAAGAGAGAATAGAATAAATGGAGTGGTAGGATAGGATGAAGGGAAATATACTTATTTTTTCACTACACGACTACTATGGAAGCATTTTGCATAACTACACATCTGTAACATGTATCGAGATGCCTGCCTTTTCAATGAGGGTGAATGGAGAGGGAGGAAGGGAGAAAATTTGTAACCCAAAGTTTTAAAAACACATGTTAAAAACTTAAAAAAATTTAAAAAATAAATTTCATATATATATATACACACATATATCTTCCTTTCTTCCTTTTTCTTTCATCCCTTTTTTATGTTAAATATATTTCCCTTTCCTTCCACTCCTTTCCCTTATCCCTGAGTATCCCTCTTTCTTGAACTTAATTTTTTTTAAATCATTACATCATTGCCAACTCACTTTCTTGTCCCTTGTCTGTGTATGCTCTTTCTACTTCCCCTAATAAAGATAAACTTCTTAGGAGTTAAAAGTATTGTCTTCCCATATAGGAATGTAAACCATTTGACCCTGCTGAATCTCTTATGATTTTTCTTTCATGCTTACCTTTTTTAAAAAATCCTTTTTATTTTATTTTATTTATTTATTCATTTATTTATTTGTGAAGCATTTGGGGCTAAATGACTTGCCCAGAGTCACACAGCTAGTAAGTCTTATTTGTCTGAGGCCAGATTTGAATTCAGTTCCTCCTGACTCTAGGGCTGGTGCTCTATCCACTGCACCACCTACCTGCCCTCCATGTTTACCTTTTATGCTTCTCTTTAGTCTTGTATTTGGAAGTCAAATTTTCTATTCACCTCTTTTTTTATCATGAATGCTTGAATTTCCTCTATTTCATCACATTTTCATTTCCCCCTTAAAGGTTATATTCAATTTTGCTGGGTAGGTTTTCTTAGTTCTAATCCTAGCTGCTTCCCCTTTCAGTATATCACATTCCAAGCCCTCTTACCATTTAGTGTATAACCTGTTGATCTTGTTTTCTTGACCATGACTCCATTTTATTTAAATCAATTACTTCTGGTGGTTTGCAATATTTTCTCCTGAACCCAGGAGCTCCAAAATTTGGCTAAAATATTACTGGGAGTTTTCAGTTTTTTTGATAAATTCTTGAAATATGATGTGTAGGCTCTTTTTTTATCATTGCTTTCATGTAGTATAATAATTCTTAAATTATCTCTCTTCAAAGTATTTTTTCAGGTCAGTTGTTTCGTCAATGAGATATTTCACATGTTCTATTTTTTTCATTCTTTTGATTTAGTTTTCTTGTTTCTTCATGTCTCCTAGAAGCATTAGTTTCAATTTGCATAATTATAGTATTTAAGGAATTATTATCTTCAGTGAGCTTTTTGTATATCTTTTTCCAAGAAGTTATTTTCTTTGTTAAATTTCTGCACCTTTTTTTCCATTTGGACAATTTTGCCTTTTAAGGTATTTAATGGAGTTTTGTTCCTCTTTTACCATTTGTCTAATCCTTTTTTGGGGTGTTATTTCTTCAGTATTTTTTTGTGCCTCTATTACCAAGTTATTGAATTCATTTTCATAATTTTCTTCAATCATTCTCATTTATCCAGCTTTTTTCTTGACTTTTAACTTCATGATAAAGTTCATCTCTTCTCCTGGAGTGGAGGGAGCACTGTCTCAAGCATTTTTGTTTTCTTTTGGTATCTGCAGCTGTTTTTAGAGCTAGTTCTGTGGGTCTGAGAGTTTTCAGTTCTTCTAAGCTGGTATGATGAGATGCGTGGACACTGTTCTCCTGGCCTGTTTCTGGCCTTTGAGACTCCACAAGCACTCCTCTGTACCTGGAATTTTGAGCAGGGCCCCTATTCTCCCATGACTGTGAACACTCTTACTCCTTCTGAACCTATAAATTCTACTTGGGCAAGTAATAGTGTTACTCTTCATCCTGGACCTGAGAAAAGGGCCCCCTCTTTCCTTTGAGTTATCACAAACACTATTCTATATCATGGAACAGTGACCTCAGCTCTTTCTACTTGGGGGCTGCAAGTGCCTCTGTACTAGTGTTTCTTTGCTCCTTGGGCTTACAACTTGGAACCATACATGGGCAATGCAACAGAGTCACATTGTAATCTCCTTTTGATTATGTTTTTGACCCACCTATAGTCTTATACAACAAGTGGAAGGGATGACAGGTAGATAGCCAGAGTATCTCATTGGTACTCCAAAATTTTAAGAGAAATTGAGGTATGCCTTTAGCACATTGTGATGAACTCTCATGGGAACTGAAATAAAAGTCCAAAGGAATGGACAGGCAACAATGAGTTAGTATTTGCCTCTTTAGAGGGAATTTCTAAAAGTTATTAGATAAACTATGCTTGATAAAAATACTCAGCTGCACATATTTCATGTATTTCAATTTATGTAACCTGCACTTGTGAAAATCTGTAGGGTGTGGTAGCAGAGGGAAATGTCAGCTGGACTCCTATTGCTTCTCCAAAGTTTATCTAACATGACTTTAAAACGCAAAGGAAATAATTTTAGAAAGTAAAATGATACCAGTGAATATTATGATGGGAACTAAAATCCATGAATTTCCTGGGATTATAGGTCAAATATTCTTTGTTTTAATTATTGAATTTATTAAGTGGAATTATTTTAGTAAAAAGTTCACTGCTTCACTTACTCTAGTGATATTGGGTTAAGTATTCAACAACTTACCCTGCTAGAATTATACATTCACAGTTTATAAAGATTAAACACTCATTTGTTATAGTTTTATTCTACATGAAGGACAATAAGAGTTCTTCCTTTTCTGGGGGGGTGGAGGGGCTGTGTGGATTATGTATATTATAAATATATACAAAATTTATTTTTAGTTTTCACCATTCACTTCTATAAAATCTTGAGTTCTAAATTTTCTCCCCTTCCTTCCCTTCCAACCTCGGCAAGATGGCATGCAATCTGATATAGGCTATACATGCACAATCATAATTAACATATTTCCACATTAGTCATGTTGTAAAGAAGAATTAAAACCAAAGGGGAAAACCACGAGTAAAAAGAAACAAAAACACGAAAAAAAGAGAAAATAGTGTGCTTCGATATGCTTTCAGACTCTTTAATTCTTTCTCTGGATCTGGATAGCATTTTCCATCACAAGACTTTTGGAATTGTCTTAGATCCTTGCATTGCTGAGAAAAGTTGTCTATCAAAGTTGGTCATCTCACAATGTTACTGTTACTGTGTGTCTGGTTCTGCTCACTTCATTCAGCATCAGTTTATGTAATTCTTTCCAGGTTTTTGTGAAGTTTGCCAGTTTATCATTTATTATGGAATGATAGTATTCCATTATATTAATATGCCACAATTTGTTCAGTCACTCCCCAACTGATGTGAATTCCTTCAATTTCCAATTCCTGGCCATAATAAAAAGAGCTGCTATAAATATTTTTGTACTTTTGGGTCTTTTTTCCATTTTTGTGATCTCTTTTTTGATATAGACCTCGTAGTGGTATTCCTGCATCAAAGGGTATGGACAGTTTTATAGGCCTGCTTCCCTTTTAATCTTGGTTGCATTGACATTGAACAAAAAATAATGTAATCAAAATTATCCATTTTGCATTTCATAATGTTCTCTATCTCTTGTTTGGTTGTAAATTCTTCTATTCTCCACAGATGTGACAGGTAGACTGTACCTTGCTCTCCTAATTTGCTTTATCATATCACCTTTTACATCTAAATCATGTACCCATTTTGATTGTATCTTGGTATAAAGTGTAAGATGTTGGTTTATGCCTAGTTTCTGCCATATTATTTTCCAGCTTTTCCAGTAGTTTTTGGCAAATAGTGAGTTCTTATCACAGAAAACATTTTTAACAAATTTTATATAACTGTAATCATACACTACTGTGACTTGCATACCTCATATATTCCATTGATCCATCACTCTATTTCTTAGGCAGTACCAAGTATTTTTGATGATTGTTGCTTTATTATACAGTTTAAGATTTGATATAGCTAAGGCACCTTCCCTTGCCTTTCTTTTCATTAATTCCCTTAGTATTCTGGACCTTTTGTTCTTCCAGATGAATTATGATATTATTTTTTGTGCTCTGTAAAATAATTTTTGATAGTTTTGTTGGTACAGAAATGAATAAGTAAATTAATTAAGGTGAAACTGTTATTTTTATTATATTATACCTACCAATGAGCAAATGATATTTTCCAATTATTTAGATTTGGCTCTATTTATGTGAAATGTTTTGTAATTGTATCCTTATAGTTCTTGGGTTTGTCTTGGCAGGTAGACTCCCAAATATTTCATATTGTTTACACTTCCTTTATGTGGAATTTCTCTTTCTATCTTTTGCCATTGGGCTTTGTTAGTAATATATAGAAATGCCAATAGTTTATGTGAGTTTATTTCATAGCCTGCAACTTTGCTAAAGTTGTTTATTGTTTCAAGTATTTTTGTAGTTGATTTTCTGTGATTCTCTAAGTATACCATTATATCATCTGTAAAGAGTGACAGCTTTCTTTCTTCATTGCCTCTTTTAATTACTTCAATATATATTTTTTCTTCTTTTATTGTGAAAGCTAACATTTCTAGTAGAATATTGAATAAAAATAGTGATATTGGACATCCTTGTTTCACTCCTCATCTTAATGGAAAGCTTTTAGCTTTCCCCCATTACATATAATGCTTGCTGATGGTTTTAGATAGATGCTACTTACCATTTTAAGGAAAATCCATTGATTCCTATGCTCTCAAGTGTTTTAATAGGAATAGGTGTTGAATTTTGTCAAAAGCTTTTGCCAATCTATTGAGATAATCATATGATTTCTTTTAATTTTGTTACTGATACAGTCAATTATGCTGATGATTTTCCTAATTTTTAAATTAATTAATTATTTATTTATATTTAGTATTTTATTTTTCCCCAGTTACATGTAAAAGCAATTTTAACATTTGTTTTTAAAACTTTCAGTTCCAAATTCTCTCCTTCTTCCCTCCCCACCTCTCCTTTTACAAAGGCAAGCAAGTAGATGTAGGTTATACAAGTGTAGTCATGGAAGACATATTTATAATAGTCATTTTGTGAAAGAAAATATAGACAAAGAAACTAAAAAAAATGAATAAAGTTAAAAATATATTTCAATCTGCATTCAGATGACATCAGTTCTTTCTCTGGGGATGAATAACATTTTTCATCATAAGTCCTTCAGTGTCATCTTGCATTGTTGTATTGCTGAGAATAGCTAAGTTATTCATAGCTGATCATCTTACAATAGTGCTGTTACTTTGTACACAGAACATTTCACTCTATATTAGCCCATGCAAATCTTTCCACATTTCTCTGAGAGATTCCCATTGATCACTTCTTACAGTACCATACATTCCATCATAATCACATACCAGAATTTGTTCAGCCATTCCCCATTTGATGGACTTCCCCTCAACTGCTAATGTTTTTACCCCAAAAAAGAGCTACTCTCAATATTTTTATACATATATGTCCTTTTCCTTTTTTATCTATTTTTGGGATAAAGATGTAGTAGTGATATTGCTAGGTCAAAGGTATGCATGGTTTTATAGCACTTGGGTATAGCTCCAAATTGCTGTATAGAATGTTGAACAACTTCACCACCAGTGCATTTAAGTCCCATTTTCCCAACATCTTCTCTAAAATTTCTCATTTACTTTTCCTGTCCTGTTAGCCAAACTAATAGGTATGAGGTAGTACCTCATAATTCTACTAATTTACATTTCTCTAAACAATAATGAGTTAGAGTAATTTCTTTTTTCATATGGCTATAGATAGTTTTGATTACTTCATCTGAAAATAACCTTTTTGGTCATTTATCAATTGGGAAATGGCTCTTAATTTTATGAATTTTACTCAGTTCTCTATATGTTTGAAAAATGAGGCCTTTATCAGAGAAACATGTTTTCAAATATTTTTCCAAAATTACTATTGCTAACTGTATTTACTTACATCCTATCCCCATTTATTCTGTTCTTTCTCTTTCCTTCTGACTACCATCTCCCCCAGTTTGCTCTCTCTTCTATCACTCCCCTTTTCTTATCCCCTTCTTCTCCTAATTTCCTGTAGGGTAAGATAGATTTCTACACCCAATTGAGTGTGTATGTTATTCCCTATTTGAGTCATTTCTGATAAGGGTAAGGCTCACTCGCTTCCCATCACCTCCTCTCACTTCCCATCCACATTAAAAAAAATTCTTTTTCTTCCTCCTTTTATGTGACATAATTTACCACATTTTACATCTCCCTTTCTGTTACTACCAGTATATTACTCTCTCACTTCTTAATATTATTTTCAGATATCATCCCTTTATATTCAACTCACATCGATGTCCTCTCTCTCTCTCTCTCTCTCTTCATATATATGAATATATGAATTCCCTCCAACAATCCTAATATTAAGAAAGGTCTCATAAGTTACAAATATCATCTTTCCATGTATGAATGTAAACATTTCAACTATTGCTAAATATATTTCCCTCAATCCAATTCTTCTTTTCATTCTATTCTCTCTCTCCTTTCACTCTATACCTCCTCAAAAGTGTTTGCTATTGATTATCCCCTCCTGCAATCTCCTCTCCCTTCTATCATCCACCCCCTCTATTATCCCCTTTCTGTCTATTTTCCTGTAGGGTAAAATAAATTTCCATACCAAATTGAGTGTGAATGTTAAGCCCTCCTTAAGCCAAGGAGAGTAAGATTCACTCATTCCCTCTCACCAGCCCCCTCTTCCCCTCCACTGTAAAAAATTTTTCTTGCCTCTTTTATGTGAGATAACTTACACCATTTTATCTCTTTCTTTCTCTTCCTTCCAGAACAATGCTCTCTCACCCCTTAATTTTATTTTTTATATATCATCCCTTCATATTCAACTCACCCTGTGCCCTCTGTCTATATACATGTTCCCTCTAGCTATCCTAATACTGAGAAAGGTTTTGAGTTACAAATATCATCTTTTCATGTAGGAATGTAAACAGCTCAACTTTAATAAGTCTCATAATTTCTCTTTCCTGTTCACCATTTCATGTTTCTCTTGAGTCATGTATTTTAAAGTCAAACTTTCTATTCAACTCTGATCTTTTCATCGGGAATGCTTGAAAGTCATCTATTTTATTGAATATCCATTATCCCCCTGAAAGCTTTTACTCATTTTTGCTGGGTAGGTGTCTCTTGGTTTTAATCCTAGCTCCCTTGACCTTCAGAACATCATATCCCAAGTCCTCTGATCTCCTAATGGAGAAGCAGGTAAATCTTGTGTTATTCTGATTGTGTTTCCAAAATACTTGAATTGTTTCTTTCTAGCACTTGCAATATTTTTCTCTTTGACCTGGGAAGTATGGAATTTGGCCATAATATTCCTAGGAGCTTTCCTTTGGGGATCTCTTTGAGGAGGTGATGGTTGAATTCTTTAAATTTCCATTTTACCTTCTGGTTCTAGAATATCAGGGCAATAATTTCTTGAAAGATGACATCTAGGCTCTTTTTTTTGAAAGTGGCTTTCTGGTAGTCCCATAACTTTCAAATGATCTCTCCTAGATCTATTTTCCATCAGTTGTTTCTCCAGTACAATATTTCACACCGTCTTCTTTTTTTTTCATTCTTTTGGTTTTGATTTTTACTTTCTTGATTTCTCAAAGATTCATTAGCTTCTATTTTCTCCATTCTAATTTTTAAGGAATTATTTTCTTCAGTGAGCTTTTGGCCCTGCTTTTCCATGTGGCCAATTCTACTTTTTAAGCCATTCTGCTCATCACTGGCTTTTTTTTTTTGGCTAAATTTTGGACCTCTTTGCCATTTGGGTTAGTCTATTTTGTAAGGTGTTATTTTCTACAGCATTTTTGGGGTCTGCTTTAGCAAATAGTTTACTGTTTTTTCATGATTTTCTTGCATCACTCCCATCTATCTTTCCATTTTTCCTCTACTTTCCTTACTTGCTTTTCAAAATCCTTTTAGACCTCTTCCATGACCTGAGACCAATTCATATTATTTTTTCTTGGAGATTTTGGATGTAGGAACTGTGACTTTGTTATCATTCTTTTGGTTGTGTATTTTGATCTTCTTTGCCACCAAAGTAAGATAATATAGTCTGATTTTTCCCCTCTTTTTGCTCATGTTCCCATCAATTACTTGAGTTCTAAACTCTTTGTAATGGTAGGGGTCTGCTTCCAGTGTGGAGAATGTACTACCTCAAACTTTAGGGGTTTTGTGCCACTATTTTCAGAGATACTTCTAGAGACCTGTAAATTTTCAGTTCTTCCAAGGTGGTATGATCAAAGGTGAGGTGTTTACTACTTTTCTGGCCTGTGCTCTGGTCTATGAGTGACCACAAGCATTCTTTTCTGCCTTTGAACTGTGAGGAGGATTCCCTGTACATGTGGCCACAAGCTCTGCCAGACCAGGGCTCCTCCTTGACCCAGAACAACCATCCAGGACAGTGACCCAGATCCAAGCATGGACAAAGCAAAAGAATCCTGCCTCAGCATTAACAAAGAGAGCACTGAAGACACCCTCTGATCAGCCAATCAATCCTCCACCTTCTGTTGGCTGAGATCTCAGGAAGCAACAGCTGCCACTGTGGCTGCCTCTCCAGGGCTGTACCATGGCCTGGACTGTACTTTGCTCCTCTCTCACCCAGGTCTGACAGACTTTTCCCACCAACCTTCTAAGTTATCTTTGGTGTTTATAGGTTTAGAAGTCTGGAAACCACCACAATTGCCCATGATTCAGTCTTCTAGGGCTGGTTCTGGGTTACTCTGGCCCCATCTTTGCCTGTGTAGCCAATACTCAATTGTGCTCCTTTGCCAGTCCAGTGCAACAGACCTTTCCCATCAACCATCCAGGTTATCATGGGCTGGAAATTTGTTTCACTATGTCTTTTGTGGGTTTTGCTGCTGCAGAATTTGTTTAGAATCTTTTTTTTTTACAGGTATTTAGAGAGGTTTGGGGGAAAGCTCAAAAAAGTCATATCTTTTACTTTGCCATCATGGCTCTGCCCCTCCCCCCAAACTTTTTAGCTTTTTATGCTTCTCTTTAGTCAAAATTTGAAGTTCAAATTTTCTGTTCAGTTTTGAGTTTTCATCAGGAAAATCTGAAAGTCCTCTCTTTCATTGAATGTCCAGCTCCTCTCCTGAAAGCTTATACTCAACTTTTTTTTTTAATATTTGTTTTTAGTTTTTAACCTTTACTTCCATAAGATTCTCAGTTTAACATTTTCTCCTGCTCCCTCTCTTTCCCTCTCCCCAAGACAGTATGCAATCTGATATAGGATCTAAGTATGCTTTCATATTAAACATATTATCAGATTAATCATGATGTAAAGAAGCATTAAAACTAATGGGAGGAACCACAGGAAAGAAGAAACTAAAAACAATAAAATAAAAAAGAGCAAATACTATACTTCCATCTGCATTCAGAATGGAATGTTCTTTCTCTGCATGTGTATGGCATTTTCCATCATGAGTCTTTTAGAGCTGTCTTAGATCCTAAGTATATCAAAATCAGTCATCACACATTACGGTTGTTACTATGTACAATGTTCTGGTTCTGCTCATTTCACTCAGCATCAGTTCATATAAGTCTTTCAAGGTTTTGCTGAAGTCTCCTTGCTCATCATTTCTTATAGCACAATAGTGTTCCATTACAATCATATATAACAACTTGTTCAGCCATTCCCCAATTGATGGACATCCCCTCAATTTCCAATTTTAATGCCATAAAAAGAGCTGCTATAAATATTTTATACATATGGGTTCTTCTCCCATTTTTATGATCTCTTTGGGATACAGACCTAGAAGTGGTATTGCAGGGTCAAAGGGTATGCACAGATGTGCAGCCCTTTGGATGTAGTTCCAAATTGCTCTGCAGAACGTTTGGATCAGTTCACAACTCCACCAACAATGCATTAGTGTCCCAATTTTCCTACATCTTTCCCAACATTTATCATTTTCCTGCTTTGTCATGCTAGCCAATCTGATAAGTGTGATGTGGCACCTCAGAATTGTTTTGATTTGCATTTCTCTAATCAATAGTGATTCAGAGCATTTTTTTATATGACTATACATAGTTTTATTTCTTCTTCTGAAAACTACCCGTTTATATTCTCTAACCATTTATCAATTGGGGAATGACTTGTATTTTTATAAATTTGACTCAGTTCTCTATATATTTTAGAAATTAACCTTTATCAAAGATATTGGCTGTAAAAAATGTTTCCCAGCTTTCTGCTTCCCTTCTGATCTTGGTTGCATTGGCTTTTTTTGTGCAAATCCTTTTCAATTTAATGTAATCAAAATCATCCATTTTGCATTTCATAATGTTTTCTATCTCCCTTATCATAAATTCTTCCCTTCTCCATAAATCTGACAGGTAAACTATAATTTGCTGTCCTGGTTTCCTTATAGTATCAACCTTAATATCTAAATCATGTACACATTTTCCCTTTATTTTGGTATATGGTGTGAGATGTTGGTCTACACCTAGTTTCTGCCATTCCATTTTATTTCTTTTCCTTTTTTTTGCCATTCCATTTTCAAATATTCCCAGAAGTTTTTGTTAAAAAGTGAGTTCTTATCCCAGAAGCTGGAGTATTTGGATTTATCAAATAGTATATTGCAATAATCATTGACTATTGTGTCTTGCATACCTAACCTATTCCACTGATCCACCACTCATTTTTTTTTGTTTTAGGCAATGGGGTGAAGTAACTTGCCCAGGGTCACAGAGCTAGTAAATGTCAAGAATCTGAACCCAGGTTTGAACTCAAGTCTTCCTGAATCCAGGGCTGGTGCTCTATCCACTGTGCTATCTAGCTGCCTCCACCACTCCATTTCTTACCAAGTACCAAGTAGTTTTGATTATTGTTGCTTCATAATACAATTTAAGACCTTGTGATCTTTAGGCCACCTCCTTTGCATTTCTTTTCATTAATTCCCTTGATATTATAGACTGTTTGTTCTTCCAGATGAATTTGGTTATTGATTTTCTAGCTCAATAAAATATTTTGGTAGTTTGATTGGTATGGCTCTGACTAAATAATTTAATTTACGTAAAATAGTAATTTTAGTTATATCAGCTCAACCTATCCATGAGCAACTGACATTTTCCCAATTATTTAGATCTGACTTTATTTGTGTGAAAAATGTTTTGTAAATATGTTCACATAGTTCGTGGGTTACTTTTGGCAGGTGGACTCCCAAATATTTATAATATTTACAGTAATTTAAAATGGAATATATCTTTGTCTCTTACTCTTGGGTTTTGTTGGTAATATATAGAAATGTCAATGATTTATGTGGGTTTATTCTATAGCCTGCAACTTTGCTAAAGTTGTTTAGTATTTCAAGTAGTTTTTTCTTTACTTGGTTCTTTAGGGTTCTCCAAAAATACCATTACATCAATTGTAAAGAGTGATAGCTTTGTTTCTTCTTTGCCTATTCTAATTCCTTCAATTTCTTTTTCTTCTCTTACTGCTAAAGCTAACATTTCTAGTACAACATTGAACAACAATGATGATAATGGACATCCTTGTTTCACCCCTGATCTTATTGGAAAAACTTGTATCTTATCCCCATCATATATAATGCTCACTGATGGGTTTTGGTAGATGCAGTCTATCATTTTAAGGAAAAACCAATTTATTCCTATGCTCCCTAATGTTTCTAAAAAGGAAAGGTTTATTATTTCTAAAAGGAATGGGTTATAAATGAATTGATTATGTCCTTCCCTTCTTGAGCCAAATCTAATGAGAGTTAAGTCCATACAATGCTCATCTCCTTCCCCTCTTCCCCTCTGCTGTAATAGGTTTTTGTGACTTTTCATATGATATAATTACCCTTGTCTGCCTCTTCTTTTCTCTCCTAGAACAATCCCTTTTCACAACTTAATTAGATTTTTTATCATCACTTCAAATTGAACTTATACCCACACCCTCTATTTACATATAACCCTTTGAAATTTCTTAATAATGCTACAGTTTTCAAGAGTTACAAGTGACATCATCCCTTGTAGGAATATAAACAGTTTGTTCTTCTTAATAACATGTTGTTTTTGTTTTTTTTTGTTTTTTATTTTCTTTCCTGTTTGCTTTTTTATGCCTTTCTGTAATCTTGTATTTGAAGATAAAATTTTCTGCTGATCTCTGGTCTTTTCATTAGAAAGGTTTGGAAGTCCACTATTTCCTTCAATGTCCATCTACTCCCTTGAAAGATTATACTCAATTTTGCTGGGTAGTTGAGTTTTGGTTACAATTCAAGTCCCTTGTCTTCTGGAATACATATTCCAATGCCACAGATCCTTTAAGGAAAAAGCTACTAGGTCCTGAATAATCCTGATTGTGGTTTCATGACATTTAAAGTGTTTCTTTTTGGCTGCCTGCAGTATATTGATGAATGATCACCATCTTGTACCAATTTGAATTAATGTTATTCTCTAGAACTGTGTGGTTTTTCTCAAAATGAAAAGGAGAGCTAAAGAAGTTTCCCTCCATTTTTCACCTAAATGGCAACCATTTCTCTTTGTGATAAAGTTAGGAAAGAAAGGAAAAGAAAGAAAAAAAGAGGATCTATGAAACTGACATATGCAAGTGACATTTATTGAATAATATTATTTTATGCTGAATGAAACCTAAGGTGATATAGAGATATGATTCTGTATCTTGAGGTGGGAGTCCACTAACTCTCTGGATGATTTCTTCATGTGTCACATCAGCTGGGTTGGGGTAGCAATAAATCTTGTTCCCCAATTTTCCCTTTTATACTCAATGATCATTGTCTATGGCATACACTAAAGATATTTTCTCAGTTTCTCAATCTTCAAGGGTGCTAAAATAGTGATTGATGGGGAAAGCAAGGTGTTGTACTTTATGTCTGCTTCCAGATCTGTGCTTTGGGATCACAGAGCAGAGTAAAATGTAAGATAGGAGGGATTCTCTTAGGAATCTCATTTTCTCTACTTCAGTTCATGGTCATTTAACACAGGAGCATGAAAGTCTGTTATCTATGATTCCAAGTGATATGAGGCCATAAAGACTTTCATTTTAATACATTGATAAAATGTGAGGGATTGACAAGATTAACAATGAATATAGCTTTGAAGAATATTTCATAAGACCTTAATAGCAGAAGAATGCCCTGTAGCCAGACAGCTGAAAAAATTGGATATCAGTTCTGAATGTGGTATTCAGCCATATGCATGAGGACTCAGATATGGATTCCTTCCTCTTTTGAAGAAAGGATAAAGTGATGTCTTTAAAGTTTGAGGAAGAAGGATAAAGCCTAATAAATAAAATGTATTGTGAGTGAGGTATCAGAAGTCTATGGCTCTATGTATTTAGTGAAATTGTCCCACATACCTGCTCCTGAACGAAGATAATTCCCATTGTTTACATGTTACTTTCTGAATTCTAGTAGCTCTATTACAGTGATGTTACACGCAAATAAAATCTAAACATTGTATGTGTGTGTGTGGGAAACTTGTTGACCTAAAAATCATGTATCAACATTATCTGTGCTTTACCACATTTTGTATTTATTTCATTAAATATTTCCCAATTACAATCTCCTTCAGAATGTACTCCAGGAATGTTGTGGTCCATGTGCAGTTGTATTTTTGACACAACTACTGTCTTGATAATGTAAAATTACAGTTCTGCAAAATGCTCAATTTTTATCAAATGCATTCCATTTTTTAGGTTGGCAATATGAACTTAAAATAATTTTATTACATTTTTATTTTATTGAGTATTTCATTTTTTCACAGTAACATGTAAAAATAGTTTTAACATTCATTTTAAACTTTGTTTTCCAAATTATCTCCCTTCCTCTCTACCCAGACTCCCTCATTGAGAAGGCAAGCGATTTGATAGAAGTAATACATGTGTAGTCATGCAAAACATTTCTGTAAGTCATGCTGCAAAAGAAAACTTAAACCAAAAAAAAAAAACCCTCAAGACAAATTAAGTAAAAAAAAAATATGCTTCAATCTGTATTCACAGACCATCAGTACTTTTTCTGAGGATGGATAGCATTTTTCATGTTAAGTCTTTCAAAGAGTATGCATATTTTTATAGTTCCATCTTGTTCTCCAGAATGGTAGGATCAGTTCACAATTCCACCAACATTGCATTAGTGTTCCAATTTTTCCACTTCTTCATCAACATTTGTCATTTTCCTGTTTTATCATATCAGCCAATTTCATAGGTGTGAAGTGGTAACTCAAAATTATTTTAATTTGCATTCCTCTAACTAATAGTTATTTACAACATTTTTTCACCAATTCTAATTTTTAATTAATTGTATTCTTCAGCTAGCTTTTTCTTCCTTCTTTTCCATTTAGCCAATTCTGCTTTTTAAGGAGTTCATCTCTTCAGTGACTTTTATACATTCTTTTCCATTTTGTAATTCTCCTTTTTTTTGAGTTCTTTTCTTAGTCATTTTCCCCCATTTGGCCAATTGTATTTATTAAGGAAATGTTTTCTGCAGTCAATATTTGTCCTTTCTTTTCCAAGCTGTTGACTGTCTCTTATTTTTAATTTTTTAATTTTTTTATTAATTTATTTTGATTTATTAACAATCACTTCCATAAGCTTTTGAGTTTTAAATTTTTCCCCTCTCTTTCTCCCTCCCCAAGATAGCATACAATTTGACATAGGCTATATATTCCTATTAAACATATTTTTACATTAGTGATGTTGTAAGGAAGAATTAGAACCAACAGGAGAAACCACCACAAAACAGAAGAAAAAAATAGTAAATAGTATGCTTCGATCTGCATTCAAACTGCATAGTTCTTTCTTTGTACGTGTATAGCATTTTCCATCATGGGAATTTTGCAGATGTCTTAGATCCTTGCATTGCTGAGAAGGGTTAAGTCTATCAATGTTAGTCACTGCACAAAGTGGGTGTTACTCTGTACAACATTCTCCTGGTTCTTCTCACTTCACTCATCATCAGTCCATACAAGTCTTTCCAGGTTTTTCTGAAATGTGCCTGCTCATCATTTCTTATAGCATAATAGTATTCCATTACATTCATATATTCATTTTGGATGGGGCACCATTTCAAATAAATAAAGATCAATCCAAATTTGTAAGAAATAGTATAGAAGAATGGAATATAACATTTCAAAAGGGAAAGGAACTAAATCTGCAACTGAAAGTAACCTACTTAATAAAGCAAGTCTAATCACCAATAAAAAAATAGACAAATGTAGAACAGAAGCATCTGTGACATTCCATTAAAAATCAACAAACAGACATAGCAAGAAAATAAAACTTGCAAACATACAAACCTGCAAATTAAAAGGCATGTTTTCAAGAAAATATTAATCAATGAAATAAATTATCTCATATTTATGAAAATATTTTAAAAATCAAATTGAAATCACAGATGAAATATCATTAAATGCTCATTAATCATCTTACCATACAAACATTCTAAAGATTTAAGGGAA
This sequence comes from Vombatus ursinus, assembly GCF_900497805.2. Classification (NCBI taxonomy): domain Eukaryota; kingdom Metazoa; phylum Chordata; class Mammalia; order Diprotodontia; family Vombatidae; genus Vombatus; species Vombatus ursinus. The sequence goes on along the minus strand of NW_020954556.1, from coordinate 40,580,798 downwards.
ACTTAAGGAATTGGGAAAAAAATAAAACAAAATAGCTCAATTAATAATTCATAAAATAAATCACATATTTTACTTTCAGTGAATAGTCTGTGGAGTGGATAAAACAGTGTGAAACCACACTAATGAGGAGAAGGAAGGCAAGTGAGTAGAAGGTAGCTATAGATATAAACACAACTCATTGGTGAGAAATTACTATAATTTATTTAATCTCTCAACAAAAGTATAGGGCTGTTGTATACTTGGATAAAATTAATTAAGGGGAAACATTTTTAGAAGAGTAATAGAAAATAGATTTCCACTAAGAAAGGGAAAAGAAAGGATGTCATTAAAAATGTACTCTCTACTTCCATGTTTAGGGAAGTTTAGGTCCAGAGCATAAAAAAGGGGCCTACATTAAAATAGATTTTAATAGAAATATTAAAACACTTGAGAGCATAGGAATAAATGGAATCTCCCTTAAAACAATGTTATATCTATGTAAATCATCACCAAGAATTATATGCAATGGGGAAAATCTAGAAGCATTTCCAATTATTGTCATTTCTACATATTACTAATGAAGCCCAAGAGCAAGAGAGAGAAAGAGAAATTCCATTTAAAATTACTGTAGACATTATAAAATATTTTGGAATCTACTTGCCAAAACAAACCCAAGAACTATATGAATACAATTACAAAACACTTTTCACATGAAGAAACTCAGATCCAAATAATAGGAAAAATATCAGTTACTCATGGGTAGGCTGAGCTAATATAATAAAAATGACAATTCTGTGCAAATTAATTTACTTATCCAGTGCCATAAAAATCAAACTACCAAAAAATTGTTTTATAGAGCTAGAAAAAATAATAACAAGATTCATCTGGAAGAACAAAAGGTCCAGAATATCAAGGGATTTAATGAAAACAAATAGAAGTGAAGGTGGTCTAGCCATACCAGATGTTAAATTGTATTACAAAGCAACAATCATCAAAAATACTTGGTACTGGCTAAGAAATAGAGTGGTAAATCAGTGAAATAGGTAAGGTACACAAGAAATAATAGTCAATGACTGTAGTAATCTACTGTTTGCTAAACCCAAAGACTTCAGCTTCTGGGATAAGAACTCAGTATTTGACAAAAACTGCTGGGAAAACTGCAAAAGATTATGGCAGAAAATAGGCATAGACCAAAATCTCACACCTATTTCCTTTCAAAAAAAAATAAAGTTGAGTTCTTCTGCTTGAGGGAAGGGAGGCGAGGGCTTACCCAAGCTTCTTTTCCTACTCACCCGGGCCTTGAACAGGCATGTTTTGCTGCTGGTGAATGTCTGTCAGCCTGGAGTTGTGCTTCCCAGAGTTGTGTTAAGGTACCCAGTGATTTGGCTGCTGGTGAACACTGTCACCCATGATGGTTTTCTGAGCTGGTGTCTACCAGTTCCCCTGCCTGTATTGCCTGGGGGATCTTGGTGTTGGCACTTGCCTGCTTCACCAACCTGGGTCTCAAGATTTTCTCTGGTGTGCTGAGGTGGGGCTTTCTGCTGGCTTGCTGGGACATCACCCATCCTGTACTGTTTCCCCTCCCCCAGAGTAAGAAAAAAATTAAGTAATTAGAATAGGCAAAGAAGAAATAAAGCTATCACTCTTTGCAGATGATATGATGGTATACATAGAAATACAAGAATGAAGGAAAAAATTACTTGAAATATTAAATAAATTTAGCAAAGTTGCAAGAAATAAAATAAATCCACACAAATCATTGGCATTTTTATATATTACTAACAGAGCCCAACAGTAAGAGATAGAAAGAGAAATTCTATTTAAAATTACTGTAGACATTATAACATATTTGGGAGTCAACCTGCCAAAATAAAACCAGGAACTATGGGAACACAATTACAAAAGACTTTTCACACAAATAAAGTCAGATCTAAATAATTGGAAAAATATCAGTTTCTCATGGGTAGGCTGATCTAATATAATAAAAATGATAATTCTACCTAAATTAATTTACTTATTCAATGCCATACCAATCAAACTAACAAAATATTTTATAGAGCTACAGCTAATATTTCTAGCACAATATTTAATAACATTGGTGATAATGGACATCCTTGTTTCACCCCTATCTTATTAAACATGCTTCCAGCTTATCCTCAATACATATAATGCTTTCTGATGGTTTTTGGTCTATCATTTAAGGAATACTCCATTTATTTCTATGTTCTCCAGGGTTTTTAATAGGAATGAGTGTTGTATTTTGTCAAATTTTTTTTCTGCACCTATTGAGGTAATCATATGATTTCTGTTCATTTGTTGTTGATTTGGTCAATTATGCTGATAGTTTTCCTAATATCAAACCAGCCCTTCATTCCTGATATAAATCCTACCTGGTCATAGTGGATTATCCTCAAAATAAGTTGTTGTAATCTCTTAGTTAATATTTTATTTAAATTTCTTTTCATCTATATTCATTAGAGGGATTGGTCTACAATTTTCTTTCTGTTTTGGCTCTTCCCAGTTTAGGTGTCAGCACCATATTTGTATCATGAAAAGTGCTTGGTAGGACTCCTTCACCCATTTTCCCAAATAGTTTACAAAGTATAAGAAATTGTTGTTCTTTAAATGTTTGGTAGAATTCACTTGTATATCGATCTGGCCCTGGAAATTTCTTCTTAGGGAGTTCATTGATGGCAATTCTTTTTTTTTTCTTTCTGAAATGGGGTTTTATAAGTATTTTATTTTCTCTTCTGTTAATCTAGGCAATTTACATTTTTGTAAATATTCATCTATTTCACTAGGCTTGCCAAATTTATTGCGTAAAGTTGGGTGAAATAGCTCCTATTTGTTATTTTGATTTCTTCTTCATTAGTGGCAAATTTATCCTTTTCACTTTTGATGCTGGTAATTTGGTTTTCATTTTTTTTTCTTTTTCTAATCAAATTAAACAAAGGTTTATATATTTTATTAGTTTTTTTCATAAAACCTGCTCTTAGTTTTATTTATTAGTTCAATTGCTTTCTTAATTTCAATTTTATTAATCTCTTCTTTGGTTTTCAGAATTTTCAATTTGGTATTTAATTGGGGATTTTTAATTTGTTCTTTTTCTAGCTTTTTCAGTTATATGACCAATTTATTGATCTCTTCTTTCTGTTTTATTCATGTAAAAATTTAAAGATATAAAATTTCCCCTAAGGACTGCTTTCACTGAATCCCATAAGTTTTGTTATATTGTCTCATTATTGTTATTCTCTTGGATGAAGTTATTGATTGTTTCTATGATTTGTTGTTAGACTCACTTATTCTTTAGGATTAGATTCTTTGGTTTCCTACTAATTTTTAGTCTATCTTTCTATGGTACTTTATTACATGTAATTTTTTTATTGCATTATGATCTGAAAAGGAAGTTTTTAATATTTCTGCCTTTCAGTATTGGATTGTAAGGTTTTTATGCCCTAATACATGGTCAGTTTTTGCATAGGTACCATGTACTGCTGAGAAAAAGTTATATTCCTTTCTGTCACCATTCAGTTTTCTCCAGAGGTGAACCATATTTAACTTTTCTAAAATTCTATTCATTTCCTCAACTTCCTTCTTATTTATTTTGTGTTTAGATTTATCTAATTCTGAGAGGGGGAAGTTGAGGTCCCCCACTAGTATAGTTTTGCTGTCTATTCCTTCTTGTATCTCCCTTAGTTTCTACTTTGAGATTTTGGATGCTATACCACTTGGTGCATGTATGTTTAGTAATGATATTACTTTATTTTCAATGGTACCTTTTAGCAGGATGTAGTTTCCTCCCTTATCTATTTTAATTAGATCTATTTTTGCTTTTGTCTGCCCTAAGTTTAGATTGCTACCCTTGATTTTTTTTTTACTTTACCTGAAGCATAATATATTCTACTCCAGCCTTTTACCTTTACTCTGTGTGTATCCCTCTGCTTCAAATATGTTTCTTTTAAACAACATATTGTAGAATTATGGTTCTTAATCTACTTTGCTATCCATTTCCTTTTTATGGGAGAGTTCATCCAATTTACATTCACAGTCATGGTTACTATATGTGTCTTTCTCTACATCCTATTTCCCATTTATGCTTTTCTCTCTCCTTTCTACCTTTCCCTCCTCATTAGAGTTTTGCTTTCAACCACCGCCTCCCTCAGTCTGCCCTCCCTTTGATTAGCTCCCTTCCTTTTCTCCCCCTTTACTTTTTCTACTTCATCTCTCCCTTCTGTTTACCCATCCTTTTTCTTTTCCCTTTCCCCTCCTACTTCCTGTAAGATAAGTTAAATTTCTATACCTGATTATGTTATTCCCTCTTTGCACCAAATCTGATGAGAAAGTAATGCTCATCTCCCTCCCTTCTTTCCCACGATTGTATTAGGTTTTTGTACCTTTTCAGATAATTTACCCTTATCTGCCTCTTCCCTTCCTCTTGTCCCAGTACAATCTCTTTATACCACTTAATTAGATTTTTTACCATCACATCAAAGTCAACTTATACCCATAAACTCTATGTAAGTATAACCCTTTTAAATGTCATAATTACAGTTCTCAAGACTTACCATTGTCATCTTCCCTTTTAGGTATGTAAACAGTCAGCCCTTATTAATAACATGTTGTTGTTGTTGGTGTTGCTGTTTGTTGTTGTTTTCCTTTCCTGTTTACCTTGTTATACCTTTCTTGAGTCTTGTATTTGAAGGTCAAGTTTTCTTTTGAGCTCTGGTCTTTTCATCAGGAAGTTTTGGAAGTCCCCTATTTCATTGAATATCCATCTTCTACTCTGAAAGATTATGCTCAATTTCACTGGGTAGTTGATCCTTGGTTGTGATCCAACCTCCTTTGCCTTATGTCATATTGCATTCCACATCTCCTTATCTTTCAATATAGAAGCTGCAAGGTCCTATGTAATCCCGACTGTGGTTCCATGATGTTTAAGTTGTTTCTTTCTGACTGCTTGTAGTATTTTCTCTTTTACCTGGTAAATTTGGAATTTGACTACAATATTACTTGGTGTTTTCAATTTTGGATTTTGTTCAGGAGGTGATCAGTGGATTCTTTTGATGACTCTTTTACCCTCTCATTCCAGGACCTCAGAACAGTTTTCTTTGATGATTTCTTGAAGCATGTTTTCCAGGCTCTTTTTTTCATCATGATTTTTAGGTAGACCGATACTTTTCAAATTGTCTCTCCTGCATCTATTTTCTAGGTGAGTTGTTTTATGAATGAGGTATTTTATGTTTTCTTCTGTTTTTTTTTCATTCTTTTGTTTCCATTTGACTCTTTCATAGTGTCATCAGCTTCCACTTGCTCCATTTTAATTTTTAATGAGTTGTTTTCTTCAATTAGATTTTGTACTATTTGGCCCATTTTACTTTTTTAAGGAGTTCTTCTCTACAGTGAGTTTTTGTGACTCCTTTTCCATTTGGCCAACTACATTTTTAAGGACTTGTTTCTGACAGCTAATGTTTGTCCTTTCTTTTACAAACTATTGGCTCTCTCTTTCATATCTCTCATTTCTTTTCCCAATTTTTCTTCTACCTCTCTTATTTAGCTTTTTTCTTTTTTTTCTAGGAAATGGGGTTAAGTGACTTCCCCAGAATCACACAGCTAGTATGTGTCAAGTGTCTGAGGCCAGATTTGAACTCAAGTCCTCTTGACTCCAAGGCCAGAGCTCTATCCACTGCACCACCTAGCTGCCCCAAAAGGTTTCTGTTTTTTTTTTCAGGGGGTTGCTATGCAATGGAGTTGAGTTGCCTAGCATCACACAATTACTGAGTGTTATGTGTCTAAGGTTGGATTTGAACTTAGGTCCTTCTGACTTTAGAACCAGTGCTCTATCTAATCTGCCACCTAGTTGCCCCCTTATTTGACTTTTAAAATCCTTCTTGAGCTCTTCCAAGAGTGCTTTTAGTGCTTGCAACCAGATCATATTCCCCTTTGAGGTTTTGGATGTGGTTATATTGACAATGTTGTACTCTTCTGAATTTGTGCCTTAATCTTCTCTTTCCCTATAATAAAAAGCTATAGTTGTTGTCCGTTTCTGCTATTTGTGCATGGTGTGTGCCTATTTCCTCACAAAAAAAGTTGAGCTCTCCTGCTTGAGTGAAGGGAGGGGAGGACTTGCCCAGGCTTCCTTTCCTGCTCACCCAGGCCTTTCACTTGAATGTTTGGCTCCTGCTCAACTGGGCTTTGCACAGGGATGTTATGCTGCTGGTTAATGTCTGTCAGCCTGGAATTGTGTTTCCCAGAGTTGTGTTGAGGCACCAGATGATTTGGCTTCTGGTGAACACTGTTGCCCATGATGGTTTTCTGAGCTGGTGTCTACCAGTTCCCCTGCTTGTATTGCCTGGGAGGTCTTGGTGTTGGCAATTGCCTGTTCCACCAACCTGGGTCTCAGGAATTTTCCTAGTATATCCTGTACTGCTTCTCCTCCCTCAGAGTGAGAGTGGCCTTTCCCATTCATCCCCCAATCCTCCTGGGTTACAGGACTGCAGTGCCCAGGCTTTTTTCTGGCTCAAGGTTTTTCCTGGGTCAATATTTTCTGGGTTTTCAGAGGTCAATAATGGAAGGTGAGAGCAACTTATTTCTTACTCCACCATCTTTTTTTTAAACTTATTTCCATTAATTTATTTATTTTTAGTTTTCAACATTCACCTCCAGAAGATTTTGAGTCTAAATTTTCTCCCCATCCTGTCCCTCCCCCAACCCCAAAAGAGTATGTATTTTGATTACCCTTTCCCTGAATCTGCCCTCCCTTTCTATCTCCCCGACCTTCTCTTATCCCCTTCCTCTTCTATTTTCCTGTAGGACAGGATAGATTTTTAAACCTCATTGCCTGTATATGTTATTTCCCAGCTGCATATGAAAACAATTCTTTTTTAACATTTGTTTTCAAAACTTTGGCTTCCAAACTTTCTCCCTTCCTCCCTTTCCACCCACCCTCATTGACAAGGAAAGCAACTCAATATAGGTTATACTTGCACAGTCATGCAAAAACACTTCCAAAGTTGTCATGCCGTGGAAAACTATATTTCCCTTCATCTTATCCTGCCCTCTGTTTATTCTATTCTCTCTTTTGGCCCTGTCACTCCTTACATGTGCTTGCTTCTGATTATCCCCTCCCCCAAACTGCCCTCCCCTCTCTCATCACCCTGGTTTCTTATCACATCCCCCCCCCCTTTTCCTGTAGGGTAAGATAGCTCTCCATACCCAATTGAGTGTGTAGGCTATTCTTTCCTTAAACCAAATCCGATGAGAATAAGATTCACTCATTCCCTCTCACCTTCCTCTACTTCCCCTCCACTATAAAAGCCTTTTCACATCTGTTTTATGTGAGATAATTTACCCCATTCTACTTCTTCTTTTCTCCTTCTCTCAGTATAATCCCCTCTCACCCTTTAATTTTATTCTCTGGATATTACCCCTTCATCTTCAACTCACCCTGTGCCCTCTATACACCAAACTATCTATACATATAATTTTTCCCCTCCAACAACTCTAATACTGACAAAGGTCTCATGAGCTACAAATATCATATTTCCATGTAGGAATGTAAACAGTTCAACTTTACTAAATCCCTTATGATTTCTCTTTCCTGTTTACCTCTCCACCCTTCTCTTCAGTCTTGGATTTGAAAGTCAAATTTTCTATTCAGCTCTGGTGTTTTCATCAAGAACGCTTGAAAGTCCTCTATTTCACTGAATGTCCATTTTTCCCCTGAGGGTTTATACTCAGTTTTGCTGGGTAGTTAATTCTTGGTTTTAATCTTAACTCCTTTGACCTTCAGAATATCATATTCCAAGCCCTCAGATTCCTTAATGTAGAAGCTGCTAAATCTTGTGTTATCCTGATTGTGTTTCCACAATACTTGAGTTGTTTCCTTCTGACTGCTTGCAATATTTTATCCTTGACCTGGGAACACTGGGATTTGGCTACAAAATTGCCAGGAGTTTTCTTTTGGGGATCTCTTTCAGGAGGTGATCAGTGGATTCTTTCAATTTCTATTTTACCCTCTGGTTCTAAAATATCAGGGCAGTTTTGCTTGATAATTTCTTGAAAGATGATGTCTAGGCTCTTTTTTTGATCATGGCTTTCAGATAGTCCAATAATTTTTATATTATCTCTCCTGGATCTATTTTCCAAGTCAGTTGTTTTTCCAGTGAGATATTTCACATTGACTTCTATTTTTTTATTGTTTTGATTTTGTTTTACAACTTCTTGATTTCTCATAAAGTCACTAGCTTCCAATTGCTCCATTCTAATTTTAAAGTATTTTCTTCAGTGAGGTTTTGGACATCCTTTTCCATTTGGCCAATTCTGCTTATGAAGGCATTCTCCTCATTGGCTTTTTGGAACTCTTTTGCCATTTTGGGTTAGGCTATTTTTTAAGATATTATTTTCTTCAGTATTTTTGGGTCTCCTGTAGCAAGCTGTTGAGTAGTTTTTCATGATTTTCTTGCATCACTCTCATTTCTCTTCTCAGCTTTTCCTCTACTTCCCTTACTTGCTTCTCAAACTTCTTTTTGAGCTCTTTTGTGACTGGGCATTGATTTATATTTTTCTTGGAGGCTTTGGATGTAGGAGTTTTGACTTTGCTGTCTTCTTCTGGTGGTATATTTTGATCTTCTTTGTCACCAAAGAAAAATTCTATAGTCTGATTTTTTTTGCACCTTTGTTTGCTCACATTACCATCTAATTACTTGAGTTTTAAACTCTTTGTTAAAGTAGGGGTCTGCTTCCAGTATGGAGAATGTACCTTCCCAAGCTTCAGAGGCTTTTTTGCAGCTGTTTTCAGAGATAGTTCTAGTGAACCTGTAAATTTTCAGTTCTTCCAGGGGGTATCATCAAGGGTGAGGTGTTTACTCCTTTCCTGGCCTATACTGTGGTCTATGAATGACCACAACCATTCTTTTATGTCTTGGAACTGTGTGGAGGATTTTCCCTGTCCACTGCCACTGCAAGCTCCACCATGCCAGTGTTCCTCCTCACCCTAGGACTGCCATCCAGTACTGTGATCCAGATCCAAACATGGGCAAAGGAAGAGAATCCTGCCTCAGCACCAGCAAATGGATCCCTGAAATCCCCCTCTGATCAGTCACTCAATTCCCCCTCAGTCTGTGGCCTTGAAGCTCCAGAAACAGCCACTGCTCTGGTGCTGCAGCCAGAATTAGGGCTGAGACTGAGCTTCTCTCTCAAATCACATACTTTTCCTACTGACCTTCTAAGTTGTCTTTGTCATTTGTGAGTTGAGACATCTGAAAACTACCACAGCTGCCCATGATTCAGTCCCCTTTGGCCTGCTCCAGGTTTTCTGAGGCCTGATTTGCCTGCATGCCCATGCTGAACTGCATTTCTCTCCCAGTCTAATGCAATAGATCTTTCTAATTAATCATCCAGGTTTTCTTGCCCTGGAAATTTGTTTCACGCTGCCTTTGTGTGGTTTCTGCTGCTCTAGAATTTGTTTAGAGCCATTTTTACAGGTATTTGCAGGGATTTGGGAGAGAGTTCATGCAAGCCCTTACTTTTACTCCACCATATTGGCTCCACCCTTACTCTGCCATCTTGGCTCCTGGAAGTGGAACTCTGTCTAAACATGTCCAATGATTTTTTAATGGAAGCAAATATTCAAACCTTCTTACCAGACACATATTCTATGTTTCAATAAATGTATGCTACTTTCTGTACCTTAAACTTCTATTTTCCCACCTTAGAAACTTTTCCTTATGGTGTTTCTTCTAAGAAAAATGTTGTATTCCATCCCTGTATCATGCCAATTATTTATCATGTCTCAAATTATTTTTTCCTGAATTTCCTTTTGGACTTGTTAAAATGTTAGAAATGTAAGGGTTCTTTAGGGTTGTATTACTCTTTCCAGTTAGTCTCTTTAAGCTTTTGATGGCAGTAATAATTTCTTATACATCTTCATATCCCAGAGAGTAGGTAACAGAAAGCCCAGTATTATCTTGGTATAAAGTAGCTTCTAAATAAATATTTCATGATTTGAATTGAATTATGGGATTAAGAAATTGGATTAAACATTTCAACATTCATACCTCTATATGAGTTACCTTAACCAGATAATCAGTTTTTATTTTACCTGTCTGTTTTCATTAATATTGTGTCAACAGAACTTTTGCTCAGTGGTAGGCAAGGAATTGACCACAGAAAGCATTTTTTTGTGAGTGAACAGACCTGAATATTGTATCATAAAAGTGGCTTGAGAAATCAAGAAGGCAAAAAGAGGGCATTGGGTATCTGAATGTGGGAAAGAGTAAATGCTTGGAAATTAGATGGCCTGGAAAACAAATGGTACCTACTTTGCAAGTTCCTAGCATATATCTTGTCTATCCCTGTCAATCACATTACTTCCTACCTCTAACCCATAATGCCACTGATCTTTAAAAGATTATAACAATAGTTTCCCAGCTACATTAATTTCTTCCCAGGGAGAAAATAGTTGTATTCTAACAGAGCATTGATGACAAACAAGTTCTTTTACTTGATAGACTTTCTTGGCCTTCATCTAATCCTTTCCAGGAACCTTTCCTTTGAGACTTCATAATTGCTAACATTACAAAAATTGTTGTTTTTAAGGTGTCACTTTCAAGCTTCTATTTATTACCTATTGCATTTTTTCCCACTTGCTACTTGTTGGGAAAAAAAATGCCCTGTAGGCAGCATCATTGACCTTCCTGAAGTCTCAGGGCAGAGAACATTTTGAATGTTATTAACTAAGCCTGTGGCACTAAACAAAATAGCCAGAAAACTCATTTGGAAACATTTTGTTGAGTGTTACATGGGAGTCTGTGCAGCAGGCATTTGTTCTCACTCAGAAATTTGTTTTTGTACTCAAGAAAGAGGTTTGAGACTCTTTACAAATCTCAACTATGGTTCATTCCTCCAAGGAAGACAAGTCCTGTGTGATTTTCTGTCCCACTTCTGTAAATGGTAATTATAAAAGATGAAACTCATGCAATTTATTTGTATTGTTTTATTGCCTGATATTATGTTAAGTTGCTTTTCAGTTCATTTATTGTTTGCAACTGATCTCTATGTCCCACCAGGACACAATTCCAAATGAAAAGATATTTTTTTCTTCCTGTATTAAAATATTTTAATGAACTCAAATCCTGAACGTGCTTTATGATGACCAAAAAGAATTTTTGCCAGAACACAAGAAGTAGGTACTTTGAGGGCATTATATAATAAGAAAATATTCACTAGAATGGTATCTAGGGCTGGATATTCATAATGTCAATGGTGTCATTAATAAAAGTGAATTAGAAACCTGTTTGTGGATTTTTAAACTGAATAAGTACAGTGTAACACCTCCTCACCTCTAGACTACTTTTCTCAACACCATTACATTTATGGCTTGAGTCTCAAGAGAGTACAGACATCCACTCTCCAGTTTCTAGGGCTAACACTGAGGACTGGGGCAGGGGGACAGAGAGATTATCAAATCATCATTTATTGGTCACCTCAATTGTACTCCTCAATGATCATTTGGATCATGTAAGTTAGTCATTGGGAATAGCCTTTAGATAAATATTTTTAATAATGTAGAATAGGAAGAAAATCAGGTTTAAGAAGACATTCTCCCAAAACCCGGGGCACATTTTTTTCACAAGTACAGAGAAAGTCTAAGGGGAAATAGGCTTATAGAGAATATATAAGGCAAAGTGGAAACTTTGAGTTTCTATTTGGGTCAAAATTCTTTTCCCACTTTTTTAAGACCTCATGAAGTTCTTCTAACACATGCTTAGTTCCCTGCTGGGACCTTATGATAAGGACCTTTGTTAATAAAGCTGCACTTCTCCATGCATGTAGCTTGCTTTCTATTAGATCTTGCTGGATGCATTATTATTTCTTATATAATATTGCTAATGGCAAGGTAAATCATGTGGAATGGAGAATGCTACAAATCCTCTGAGACCACTTCTTTCTGTCTCTTCTTTTGCCACCCTATGTTGTAGGCATAAGTGGTCAAGATAATGTAGAAGCTTCACTTGGGGAGCAGTTGAATGAATACCCCTTTAAAATATGCACAGATCCAAAAGTCTTATTTTTTTCAGCCAAGTATGATACATTTTATAATATGATTTCCTTTATTAGTTTGAAGGACTTTATTCCTAGAAGCTAGTTTAAACATTTGATTGATTTATGTAACAAAGATAGGTAGGAATTGTTCACATCTAGTTTATATAATTGATGGATTCTCTAGCTGATAAATGTATTAGGACATAGAATATATTGACAGTTACATTAATTAGTGTTGGGTTGTGAAGCATCCTTCTTACAACAGTATGTATCTTATTATATGCCCTAAGTTTGAATACACCCAGTGCCACTATCAGACAGTTGACAATTTGTGCTTGAGATAAAACCAATGTGTCACACATTGATTCTTTATTTAAAGCCCTTCATTTAGAATTGGAGGAGCTGGGTTTGCCTCAAGATTCTGGCATTACTCCATGTATGGGAACTTGGCCCAATTATTGAACTTATCTAATATTTAGTTATTTTTTCAGGAGATACTTTCCCTTAGATTTCACTAATGATTTCTATGATCTCAATGATTTCTTAGTTTCTTGAAACTCTAAATCTCATCATCAACTTCTATATTTCAGGTAAGCAAAACTGGACCAGTTTTGACTTCATTACTATTATAATTGGATTGTCTTGTTTTGGTACATCTTTTAGGTGGGAGTAGTAGAGAAGGCAAACCTTTGACACAAACTGGAGGAAACAATCTGTGAACAGCCATAACTAGCTAAAATTTCTCCTTGGACAAACCCTGGTATGGTGAAAAAGAAAAGGGTAGAAGCCTTAGATTCAGTAGATCAATGAAGAAGGAGATGAAAACTGTCCAGATTATCCATGTAGAGAACAAGAAATCTCTGGAGGACAATTGCAGAGGAAAAGGTAGCTGGCTCAAAGTGAAACATGGTTTCCATCATGGTACCCAATTGGTCCCTGAAGGCTAATATTTTGGTAAAGACTTCGTAAACCAAACAGCCCCTCCACACATACACACACACACACACACACACACACACACACAATCAACACACAAGAAAAGATTAGAAAATATAAAGCCAACACCTAAACCAAGATTCTGTAGTACTACCCTTATCTCTCACTACCTTCTCTATCCTCTCTGCTCCCCATCTTGGATATTCTCATGACTCTAAATGAACATTTATTACCTCTGTTTTTTTTTCTTTCAAGTAACATTTTCTCCTTTCAACCACTGTTCATTCAAATAATTGACAGTAGATTCCTGGTTTACAGTGGACCACAAACTCAATAAGAGTCATCTTTATGATGTGGAAACTGAAATATTTAGTTTTATTAAGAGGAGCATAAAAGGAAGTGATAGAAATATTATATTCTGTCCCTATTGAAACTCATCTGGAGTTTTGTGTGGAGTTCTCTGAGTGTTTCCATGAACTACAATCATGAGCAATCCACTTCAACTTCTTTCTTACTTTAAATGACAGAATCTGTGTACCTCTGTTCACCTAATCTAAATAATTCATGCCCAAAAGATTTAATAGGTCCCTATTACCTACCAAAATATTACCAAATTTCAGAGGTCAATAGGACTTCAATGACTATTTAGTCCCATACAAACTTCTCAAAAGAATGTGCACAAAAACACTCTTGACAAATTGTCATCTAATCTGTGCTTGAAAAAATCCAGTTAGAAAACGGAATTACTACCTCACACTCACAGATTGGCAAAATTTAAGGGAGGGGAAGGAAATGATAAATGCTCCAGGTGCTGTGGGAAAACAAGTGCTTTAAAAGGACTTTTGCTGGGGGAGTTATGAAACAGTATAGACATTATGGAAAACAATTCCTAATTATATCCCCAAAGTTATTGAACTGTCTATACTTGTGACTCATTGATACTGTTGGTGAAGAGATGAAAGAAAGAGTAAAAGGACCCACATGTACACAAATAAGTATGGAAGCTCATTTCATGGTGTCAAAGAATCAGAAAATGAAGAGGTATCCAAAATGACTAAACAAGTTATGATATGTGGATATTATGGAATACAAGTATGCTATAAGAAATAATGTAGGCGATTCTTTAAGATAAAACAAACAAAAGTGGGAAGACTTGTATGAACTAATTAAAAATGAAGTGAGCAAATTCAGGAGTACAATTTATTAAGTAACAACAGTATAAAGATAAACAACTTTGAAAAATGAGAAATGTGATCGATGCTTCTAACAATCATAAATCCAAAGGAATCATGATGAAACACACTATCTAGGAGATTGTGACCTCACTGGAAAAAAAAAAGGACAGTCATTTTATATTTTCTTGTTTGCAGCACAAAGAAAACAGCCAAGCACACACTAGTTAATTAATAAACGTTTATTGAATGACTATCTACTTCCAGATAGAAAGGTGATATAATCAGGGTGCAGTTTAGAGTTCACTTCTTTCTTTCTTTTTTTTTCTTTTCCATTATTTTACCTTCTTTCTTCCTTTGTTCCTTTTTTTCTTCCCTTTCAACATGACTGAGGGAATTTGTTTTTCTTAGCTATACGTGTTTGCAATGGGATTTTTTTTGCCTTATTAAGAAATGAGGGAAATGGAAGTGACAGAGAGAGATTCAAAACAGAAAAAGAAAGGAAAGAAAAAAAGAAAATAAATTTGTTAGATGAAGCTGCTACCTGCCAAGCCACTCCATTCCACATATAGGTATTCTGTTAGGAAGTTTTGTCTAACATAATTCCAAAGTCTGCTCATTTACTACTCACAGATCATGCTTGTCCGTCTCAAACTTCTGTAATCCCTTTTCCTTATAACTTTTCAAGTACTTGAAATGAAAGCTTTATTTTGACATTCAAACCCCTACACAAACTGGACCCAAATTACCTTAAGCAGTCTTATATTACTTAATTTGACAAAACAGGAATAGGCAAGGTCTGTGAGTAAGTCCTATGATTGTTTGTTTTTCTGAATCCTTTCCTTTGATCACAATATTTACTATGGTTTCATCTCAATTCTGGGATGCTGTCATATTATTCTCTCCTTTAACAGCCAGCTAATTCCCAAATTGGTAAATATTTTATGAAATGAACAGGTAGGGGGCAGAGCCAAGATGATGGAGTAAAAGCAGTGAATCACTTGAGCTCTCCTCCAAACCCCTCCAAATACCTACAAAAAATGGCTCTAAACAAATTCTAGAGCAGCAGAAACAATAAAAAGACAGAGTGAAACAAATTTCCAGCCCAAGATAACCTGAAACATCTGGTGCACCAGGCTAAGAGAGGTCAGCTTGGGCCTGGGAGGCAAAGACAGAGCCACAGTGGACCTCGAGCAAACTTCAGTGAACTGAATCACAGGTACCTGGGGCAGTTTCCAGACTTCTCAACCCACAAACACCAAAGATAACATAGAAGGTCAGTAGGAAAGGTCCGTTGGATCTTGGTGAGAGAGGAGCACAGACGGGCTTAGTCCAGGTGCAGCCCAGGAGTGGTAGCTACTTCCAGAGCTCACAGCCCACTGATGGAGGAGGGATTGAGTGGCTGATCAGAAGGGGATTGCAGGGATCCTTTTGCTGGTGTTGAAGAGGATTCCATTACTTTGTCCATGCTTGGATCTGGGTCGCAATTCTGGGTGGAGGTGCTGGGGTGAGGAGGAGCATTGACATGTAAGAGCATGTGATGATGGTGGAGATGAAATCCTCTTTACAAATCCAAAGCAGAAAAGAATGCTTATGGTCACTCATACACCAGAGCACAGGCCAGGAAAGGAATAAACACCTTGCCTTTGATCATACCATCTTGGAAGAACTGAAAATTTATGGGTCCCTAGAAGTATCTGAAAACAACTGCACAAAACCCCTGAAACTTGGGACAGTACATTCTCCACATCAGAAGCAGACCTCTACCTTAAAAAAGAGTTTGTAACTTAAGTAATTGACTGGGAACATGAGCAAACACCACAAAAAAGTCAGACAATATAATGTTACTTTGGTGACAAAGAAGATTAAAACATATAACCAGAAGAAGACAACAAAGTCAAAGCTACTAAATCCAAAGCTACCAAGCAAAATAAAAATATGAATCAGGGAAAGGGTGGAGCCAAGATGGCAGAGTGAAAGCAGTGACTTCCTTGAGCTCTACCCCAACCCCTCCAAATACCTGGGGAAAAATGGCTCTAAACAAATTCTAAAGCATCATAACCCACAAAAAGACAGTGAAACAAATTTCCATCCCCAAGACAACCTGGATGGTTGATCAGAAAGGTATTTCACACTGGGCAGGGAGAGGAACACAGTTTGGCATGGGTGTGCAGGCAAAACAGGCCTCAGTGAAGCTGCAGCAGGTCTCAGAGGACTGAATCATGGCAGCTGTGGTGGTTTCCAGACCTCTCAACCCACAAACACCATGGACAACTTACAAGGTCAGTGGAAAAGGTCTGTGACTGCAGTGAGAGAGAGAAGCAAGGTCCTAGCACCAGTCCCTGAATATGGCACCAGGGTAGTGACTGCCTCTGGAACTTCAGACCCAAAGACTAAGGGGGAATTGGGTGGCTGATCAGAGGAGGATTGCAGAGATCTCTTTGCCAGTGCAAAGGCAAGAATCTGTTTCTTTGCCCATGCTTGGATCTGGGTCACAGATCTGGGTGGAAGTCCAGGGGCAAGGAGAAGTGCTGTCATGGTGGACCTAGTAGTGGTGGAGGGGAGGAAATCCTCCTCACAGTTCCAAGCAGAAAAGAGTGCTTGTGGTCACTCATAGACCAGAGCACAGGCCAGGAAAAGAGTAAGCACCTCGCCTATTATCATACCACCTTGGAAGAACTGAAAATTTACAGGTCCCTAGCAGTATTTCTGAAAACAGCTGCATAAAACCTCTGAATCTTGGGACAGTACATTCTCCACACTGGAAGCAGACCCTTACCATAAGAAAGAGTTTAAAAATGAAGTAATTGGCTGAGATCATGACCAAGCCTTGCAAAAAATTCAGACCATAGAATTTCTGTTAGGTAACAAAGAAGATCAAAACATATAATGAGAAAAAGACAACAAGTCAAAACTCCTACATCCAAACCATCCAAGAAAAAATATGGATAAGTCCCAGGCCATGGAAGAGCTCATAAAGGATTTTGAGAAACAAGTAAAAGAAGTAGAAGAAAAACTGGCAAGAGAAATGAGAGTGATGCAAGAAAATCATGAAAAACAAGTCAACAGCTTGCTAAAGGAGGCCTAAAAAAATACTGAAGAAGAGAATATCTTAAAAAAATAGTCTAATCCAAATGGCAAAAGAGGTTCAAAAAGCCAATGAGGAAAAGAATGCCCTAAAAAGTAAAATTGGCCAAATGGAAAAGGAAGTCCAAAAGCTTACTGAAGAAAATACCTCCTTAAAAATTAGATTGGAGCAATGGGGAGCTAGTGAATTTATGAGAAATCAACACAATACAACACAAATCCAAAAGAATGAAAAAATAGAGAACAATGTGAAATATCTCATTGAAAAAGCAACTAACATGGAAAATAGATCCATGAGAGAGAATTTAAAAAAAAAATATTGGACTAACTGAAAGCCATGATTAAAAAAAAAGAGCCTAGACATAATCTTTCAAGAAAATATGAATGAAAACTGTCCTGATATTCTAGAAGCAGAGGGTAAAATAGAAATGGAAAGAATGCACAGATCACCTCATGAAAGAGATACCCAAAGAAAAACTCCTAGGAATATTGTAGCCAAATTCCTGTGTTCCCAGGTCAAGGAGAAAATATTGCAAGCAGCCAGAAAGAAACAAATCTAGTACTGTAGAAACACAATCAGAATAACACTAGATTTAGCAGCTTCTACATTAAGGGATGCAGGGCATGGAATATAATATTCTGGGGGTCAAAGGAGATAGGATTACAACCATGATTCACCTGCCCAGCAAAAGTGAATATAATCCTTCAAGGGGAAAAAAACAATGGACATTCAGTGAAATAAAGGACTTTCAAGCATTCTTGATGAAAAGAGCAGAGCTGAAAAGAAAATTTGACTTTCAAATACAAGATTCAAGTGAAACATGAAGAAGTAAACAGGAAAGAGAAATCACAAGAGACTTATTAAGGTTGAACTGTTTACCTTCCTGCATGGAAAAATAATATTTGTAACTCATGAGACCTTTGTCAGTATTAGGGCAGTTGGAGGGGAAAAATTATATGTATGTATGTAGATAGATAGATAGATAGATAGATAGATAGAGGACACCGGGTGAATTGAAGATCAACTGGTGATATCTGGAGAATAAAATGAAGGGGTGAGAGAGGATTATACTGGGAGAAGGAGAAAAGGAAAAGTAGAATGGGATAAATTATCTCACAAAAAAAACAGAAAAGAAAAGGCTTTTACAGTGGAGAGGAAGTGAAAGAAGATGAGAGGGAATGAGTGAATCTTATTCTCATAGGATTTGACTTAAGGAGGGAATAACATACACACTCAGTTGGGTATGGAAATCTGTCTTACCCTACAGGAGAGTAGGGGGATGATAGAGAGGAGAGCAGATTGAGAAAGGGGGTAATCAAAAGGAAACACCTCTGAAGAGGGACAGGTTCAAAAGAAAGAATAGAATAAATGGGGGGGCAGGATAGGATTAAGGGAAATATAGTTAGTTTTTCATGACACAACTACTATGGAAGTGTTTTGCATAACTACACATGCATAACCTATATTCAGTTGCTTGTCTTTTCAATAAGGGTGTTTGGGGAAGGAGGAAGGGAGAAAATTTGGATCCCCAAGTTTTAAAAACACATTATGAAAATTGTTTTCACATGCAACCGGAAAATAAGAAATATAGGAAATGAGGTACAGAAATCGATCCTGCCCTATAGGAAAATAGAACAGGAAGGGGATAAGGGAAGGTAGGGAGAGATAGAAGGGAGGGCAGATTAGGTGAAGAAGTATTCAGAATGCATGCTATCTTGAGGTGGGGGGAGGGATGAGATGGGGAAAAAATTTGGAATTCAAAATCTTGTGGAGGTGAATATTGAGAAGAAAAAATAAATAAATTTAAAAAAAAAGAAAAATAGGAATCAATCCCATGCTTTAGAAGATGTCAAAAAAAAGATTTTGAGAAGCAAGTAAGAGACAAAGAGGAAACACTGAAAAGAGAAATGAGAATGATGCAAGACAATCATGAAAAACAAGTCAACAGCTTGCTAAAGGAGGCTCAAAAATACAGAAGAAAATAGCCCCTTAAAAATAGCCTAGCCCAAATGGCAAAAGAGGTCCAAAAAGCCAATGAAAAGAAAAATGCCTTAAGAGGCAGAATTGGTCAAATGGAAAGGAAGTCCAAAATCTCACTGAAGAAATACTTCCTTAAAAATTAGAATGGAGCAATTGGAAGCTAATGACTTCATTGGAAATTAAGACATTGTAAAACAAAATGAAAAGAACAAAAAAAAAACCGAAGACAATGTGAAATATCTCATTGGAAAAAACAACTGATCTGGAAAATAGATCCAGGAGAGATGATTTAAAAATTATTGGACTACCTGAAAACCATAATATTAAAAAAAAATAAAACCCTAAACATCGTTTTTCAAGAAATTATGAAGGAAAACTGCCCTGATATTCTAGAACAATTGGGTAAAACAGAAATTGAAAAAATCCGCCAATAACCTCCTAAAAGAGATCCCAAAAGGAAAACTCCTAGAAATAGTGGAGACAAATTCCAGACTCTCCAGGTCAAGGAGAAAATTGCAAGCACCCAGAAAGAAACAATTCAAATATTGTGGAAACACAATCAGGATAACACAAGATTTAACGGTTTCTACATTAAGGGACCTGAGGGCTTGGAATATGATATTCCAGAGGTCAAAGGAGATAGGATTGCAGCCATGAATCACCTACACAGCAAAGCTGAGTATAATCATTCAGGGGAAAAAATGGACATTCAGTTAAATAGAGAATTTTCAAGTATTCTTGATGAAAAGACTAGAACTGAGTAGAAAATTTGACTTTCAAATACAAGACTGAAGAGAAGCATGAAGAGGTAAACAGGAAAGAGAAATAATAAGAATCTTAGTAAAGTTAAACTGTTTAGATTCCTACATGGAAATATGATATTTTTAACTCATGAGACCTTTCTCAGTATTAGGGTAGTAGGAGGGAATATATATAAACAGAGGGTACAAGGTGAGTTGAATATGAAGGGATGATATGTAAAAAATAAAATTAAGGGGTGAGAGAGGATTGTACAGGGAGAAAGACAAAGGGAGAGGTAGAATGGGGTACATAATGTCACATAAAGGAGGGAAGAAAAAACTTTTACTGTGTAGGGGAAGAGGGCAGAGGTGAGAGGGAACAAATGGATCTTACTCTCATTGGATTTAGCTTAAGGAGGGAATAAGATACACACTCAATTGGGTATGGAAGTCTACCTTATTCTACAGGAAAATAAGAGGAAGGGGATAAGAGAGGGAGGAATGATAGAAGGGGGAGCATATTGAAGAAGGGGACAATCAGAAACAAACACTTTTGAGGAGAAACAAGGTCAAAGGAGAGAATAGAATAAATAGGGAATGGGATAGGATGAAGGAAAATATAGTTAGTTTTTCAAAACATGGCTGTTATTGAAGTGTTTTGCATGACTACACATGTATAACATGTATTGAGTTGCTTGCCTTCTCAATGAGGGTGGGTGGGGAGGGAGGAAGGGAGAGAATTTGGAACCCAATGTTTTAAAAAACAAATGTTAAAAATTGCATTTACATACAACTGGGAAATAAGTTATACAGGCAATAGGGTATAGAAATCTATCTTGCCTTACAGGAAAATAGAAGTGGAAGGGATAATAGAAGGGGTGGTAATAGAAGGGAGAGCAAATCAGAGGAAGGTATATTCAGAATGTATTCCATCTTGGGGTGGGTGGAGGGGAGAGATGGTGAGAAAATTTGGAATTGAAGATCTTTTGGAAGTGAATATTGAAAACTAAAAATAAATAAATGAAATAAAGGCTCCAAAAAAAAAAAGACTGTCCCAATGGTATAGGTCCATAGAAAGGTTATCTTTTTTTTTTTCTTTTGCTTTTTGGTGAGGCAATTGCATTAAGTCTGTTGCCCAGGGTCACACAGATAGTAAGTGTTAGGTGTCTGATGCTGAATTTGAACTCAGGCCCTCCTGACTCCAAGCCCCAGAACTCTATCCACTGCCCTACCTAGCTGCCCCCATAGGGAGGTTATCTTGGGACTCATGGTGACAGGCAGTCACTCAATAAACCATTGAGGTAGGTTGAGGCAGGGCAAGAAAATGATAGTGACCCAGGATTTCATTATTTTAGAGTTGGAAGGGATCCTGGAGTTCACATGGGGGTGTGCTGGAGAGGGAGCTGATTGCTAAATTTTCATTTACACCTTGGAATTCAACAATTGCTACAAATCAAGACTTGCATTATTGTTCTGTTGATGGTGTAAACTTAAAAAGTAAGGAATAAAATGTTCATAAAGCAATTTACATTTAATAAAAAAAGAAAATGAACAGAGAGTTTTCAGAAAAAATGAAATCAAAGCTATCTATAGTCATATAAGAAAAAATGGTATATATTTCTAATAATTAAAGAAATGCAAATTAAAATAACTCTAAAGGACCACTTCATGCCTATCAGTTTGGCCAACATGTCAGAAAAGGAAAATGACAAACGTTGGAGGGGATATTGAAAAATAGAGACACTAATGCCTGCCTCCTCCTCCACCACCCACTCCACCACCTCCACCATCTCTGCCTCCATGATGACCTCATCCCAGTCTCAGGTGCCACAGAACTACCACCAGTTCACAGAGGCCACCATGAACAGGCAGATCAGCCTGGAGCTCTATGCCTCCTACATCTACCTGTCTGTGTCTGACTGTTTTGACCAAGATGATGTGGCATTGAAGAACTTTGCCAACTATTTCCTATAGTAATCCCACACTGAGAAACTGATGGAACTCCAAAACTAGCAAAATGGTCAGATCTTCCTACAGGACACCAAGAAACCAGACCAAGATGACTGGGGGAGTGGGCTGCATGCGATAAATTGTGCACTGAACTTGGGAAAAAAATGTCAATCAGTCCTTACTGGAATTGCACATATAAGAATGACTCCCATTAATGTGATTTCATTGAAACCCACTACCTGGATGAACAGGTAAAGTGCATCAAACAACTGGGTGATCATGTAACCAACCTGTGCAAAATGGGGGATCCTGATTCTGGCATGGTGGAATATCTTTTTGACAAGTACACCCTTGGATACAGTGACAAGGAGACCTAACTACACCTGGCTGTCCCCACACTTGGGAACTGTGGGAGTGACTCCTACTATCTTTCAGTGGATGCTTGTTTTGGTTATCTGACCTTTTCATAATCTGTACCAAAAACCTACCACCATTTACATTCCAATAAAGTTACTTGGTATTGATGAAAAAAATAGTAGTGGGAAGAAATCCAGTTAAAATGAGAAGTCCTACATAAAACCTTTCCCAATTCCTAGTTGGAAGTGATCTCTTCTTGAGGAAAGGGAGAGAATGTAAATTAACATGATTAAATGTTTCAAGTTTCAAAAGTCCAGTGCTCAGGACCAGTACATTCTGCTCTAGAGATAAGAACCAAAAGTAAGGTGCAGCATAATCTATCAGAAAGAACCTTGGACTGAGATTCAGAGTATTCCAAACAGAGATTTGGCAGTAATGGAGGTATTGTTTGAATATTAAACTTCCAAAAAGAAGTCAAAGAGGGTATGGGAGAAGTTATGGTAGCATGACAGATGGTAAGGTGACTAAGTGAGATGTCTGATTTCAATGTCAAACATCATATGGTCTTATGGGCTAGCTATACTGGGCTGGTTAAAAATGTCTCATTGATTAACAAAGCTTAGTCTCAGGCTAAGATCTAAGGAATGACTCTTCCAAAGACAAAGGGAAGTTTCTTCCTGGTGATCTAGTACAGAAATGCTGATCCATGTATTTAGTAGCAAGGCATGGATTTCATTGGAGATTTTAAGATGGCAAGTGGGAATACCTGAATGTCATGTGAATGATGAAGTTGCACAGGCTTTGTACTATGCCTAGAATATTCTCTGCCCTCACTTCTGCCTCCTGGACTCACTGACTCCTTTCAAAACTCAGATTCTCATCTCCTGTAAGTGTTCTTTCTTGATTTCCCCACTTGTTTGAAATTCTTCCCCATCTGAATTTGTATTTTACATGTATTTCATTTTTTACTGAATTTATTTTGTATATATATTTACGTCGACTCATCTGAGTACATGTTTTTCCCCCAACAGATCATAAGCTCTGGAAGGGCAAGGGTTCTTTTACATTTATCTTTTCAACTCTATCACATAGTTCAGTGCCTAGCACAAACTAGACATTTAACAAAGTCTTTCAAATTAATGATTAAACTAATTATTTCTACTTTTATAATCTATATCTGAGATATTTCACTTTTGATATTTGGACTCCCTTTCATGCTCTATTTTAGCAATTTGTTGGGTAACTCCCACTGTTTCCCAAATCTCCCCTCTCTATGGGGTGAAATAAATGGCCACACAATTTGTCTGCCCATGAAGACAAGCAGAAGCGAGAGCACAAAAAGAGTCAATTCATCAAGGTTTCTGTATTGGGAACACATGTGAAGTCAAAATTGGTGGTTTGCTCTAGCTCTCCCTGCTAAGATAATTTGGGGTGACATTGCAACTAAACATTATGTTCAAACCATGCCAGTCACACTATGCATTTTAAAGACCACATTATAGAGTACATTACAGTTCTGAAATATCCGAGGCTATGAGTAAATTTCAGAGCAGCACAGCTCCTGGGAATAGGAAATTTCTTCTAATGTGTCCTTTTATCTTTAATTTCATATTATTATTCTAAGCTAGAAAGAGTAGCCCTATTTGCTTCACCTCTTTTCTACTTTGTCAAAATTCTCAATATTGGGAAAGTTGAACAAATTGTCTTACCTTAAAAAAAGCAGCTGTCTTTCTTTTACTTTCTCCTCTCCCTGACTTACAGAAAGCCCCTATAGACACACATATCATTCTGATACTTTTAAGTGAGCTATATTGAAATAATTGGTTCAATTCTCTTTAGTTCATCATTTGCAAAAGTAATGAAGTTCTTCCATTTTTCCTTCATACAAGTACTTGATTTGATCCCCTGTTTCTATTTTTTTTAGGTACACTGAACTTCAGCATCCCAGTATTTTACTTCTGGATTACTCTCACAGCTTCTTAGCTAGTCTTCCCACATGTAACATTATCTGGTTGTTGTACAAATGTTTCCATTGGTGATTTTTGATCCAAGTTTCATTATGGTATTCCCTCATATAAGAATTTACAATGGCCTCCTAAGATTTATATTTGGATGTCAATTCCTCATTTCAATGTGAAGACATCATTAAAATATGGGCATTCCAAAGGCAAGAATCTTACTTTTGCTTTTCTTTCTGTCTCCAATGCTCAGCAGAGTGCTAACCTACTATATTAGGTAGCTAGCTTCCACAATGAATAAAATTCTGGGTCTGGAGTGAGGAAGACCTCACTTCTAATCTAGCCTTGAGTACTTACTAGCTATCTGATCTTGGACAATTTGCTTAGCTTCTTTTTGCCTCAGTTTTCTCAAATGTAAAATGGAGATAATAATAGAAATTACTTCCCAGAGTTGTCTTAAGTATCACATGAGATATTATTTGTAAAGTGGTTAGCATTACTAACATACTGAGCATTTAATAAATGCTTGATGACTGAAAAAAAATCTGGTCCAAATTACTCAGATTATTATTTAGAGACTTTGGTATTTCCTGCCTAATCATTGTCTAATGTCCCTATATACTTTTCATGTAAATCAGTTTGATCCCTCATCCACAACTTGATGCTTTTCTTCCTCTTATTAATCTCTACTTCTATACCTTAATAAAACACACTTCTTCTGAGTTGCTGTACTCTTTAAGACAATTGATCACCACCATCAAAGCCTGGTTCAAACATCATTTTCAGGAAACATTTCCTGATGGTATCGCTTGATCATACTTTGGTTTTCATTTACTTCTGTATTCATATTGGCAATTTGTTGTTTAACACATATAATGACAAGGTAGAAATATTGAATCACATTTTTTAAAATGTAGTAGCTTAATACTATTAATATGCATAGATTGACCTTGAAGATGTATCAAGATGAAAGCAAACTACAAAGTAATAAAAATATGAAGATAGTGTTGAGAAGCTGAGTCTTAATTTGCAAATAGAGTCCATTGTAATTTTGCTTCTGTTTTGCTTCCACCCTTATTTCTCACATATTATACAAATTCTTTTTCAAATTCCTTTTTATTATAAGCAACAACAATGAACACAAATATTATAATATAAAAGTTTATTTTTAAAGTGTATAAGTTTAGCAAGAAAATATTAAAATTGTCCTATTTGTATTCCCTAAGCTTCCTCCTCCTCCTTCTCCTCCTCTTTTACTCATCTTTCTTCTTCTTCTTCTTCTTCTTCTTCTTCTTCTTCTTCTTCTTCTTCTTCTTCTTCTTCTTCTTCTTCTTCTTCTTGTTCTTCTTCTTCTTCTTCTTCTTTTTCTTCTTCCTCTCCACAAATAATTGCTTTTTTTTTTATCATTTTAAGTGCATTTAACCAAGACTAATAAATGCATTGACCATATGCTTCATTCTGCACCTCCAGTTCATTGCATCTCTACCAAGAGTCAGGAAACAGACTTTATCATCAGTCTTTTTGAAGTCATTATTGGTTATTAGATTTTTATAATTCAAAAGTCTGTCCAAGTGTTTATCCTTTACATTATTGTGATCATCCTATAAATTATTGTCCTGGTTTAGGTTTCACTTTGCACAAAGACACACTAATCTCAAGTTTCTCTGAATCATTCATTATCATCATCTTTATGGTTTGAAAATATTCAACTACATTCACATATCATATATTGTTCATCCATTTCCAAATTGATGGTCACCCACTTTGGTTCCAGTACTTTACTACAGAAAACTGTTGTTCTAAATATTTTAGACATATGGACCCTTTGCCTCTATTTTAGTCCTTTTAGGAGTCATTTTGAACCATCATTAGAGTGTTTTCAGGACAAAAGTTTCTTGACTTTGTTGATATATAATAACACAAAAAGAATAATAAACATATTTATAAAACATTTATGTGATATATATTATAAATGTGTGTATGTTTCTATATGTGTGTGTGTTTATACATACACACATATGGCTAGAAGAACTTCATGCACCATGTAATCCCACCCCAGTCATTGCCAAAGATTAAAAAAAATGGGGAATAAGGAAAGATTAGTGATTTATCCACATTTTCATATATTGCAAGGGTAGG
Organism: Vombatus ursinus; assembly: GCF_900497805.2. Lineage (NCBI taxonomy): Eukaryota > Metazoa > Chordata > Mammalia > Diprotodontia > Vombatidae > Vombatus > Vombatus ursinus. Next base: position 40,554,457 of record NW_020954556.1, on the reverse strand, counting down.
GAGTACAGCCTATGTTCTGATTTCAAAAAATTCTCTGATACATTATTATGTCTCAGAGTAGTGCTTTGCACCCAACATATCATATATGTAGTCTGTCTAATGCTACTAACTTTTACAAAAGAAATATACATTTTAAATATATTCACATATTTATATAAATATACATACATGTAGACTATATATATCATTTATTTCTTCAAATATTTTTTGCTTTTTTTAAATTGAGTTGCTATAGTATAAAATATATCATCCAAATTACATTTTGTTTTACCTAGCAGATGCCACTTACAAGGAAAGGAAGAAGGAGAATAACAGGAAATAGTCAAACTATAGTCCATCTAAGTTTAACAGTGCAGACATTTTGGTGAATACCACTAAATGAGTATGAAAATGAAAATCATGGAAATTTTGGCTAATTATATGTGGCAGCTAGGTAGTACAGTAGATAGTGTGATAGCTCTAAAAGCAGAAAAACTCATACTTTTGAGTTTGAATCTCAGACACATATCAACTATGTGAACCTGGACAATTAACTTAACCTTGCATGCTTCAGTTTTCTCATTTGTAAAGTAAGTCGGGTGAAGGAAATAGCAAAACACTCCAATATCTTTCAAAGAAAACCACAAAGGGGACCACAAAGTGTCAGACATAACTGTAACAATTGAATAAAACAACACAAAATATAGATTATTAAGATTATACAGGATTAATTGGAAAATTAGTATAATCAACTTAGCTCTATTTTGTTTATCTTATACAGTTAATAATAATGTCAATAACTTCTATGTAAAAACTCACCCCTCAGCTTTCACAATGGTAACTTTTCCAGGAAACCATGCAAATGTTGATACATTGAATCTATAGGACACAGGTTATTAGGTTCTTGTACTCTTTCACTAGATACTACTGAAAAATACACTTTTAAGTATAATTTTTATATAGCAATGAGTGAAAACATGCAGCAAATGTATGGGCTTTACAATGGTAAGGTCTTTACAAAGAACAAAAGTTCTAGGATATTTTAGAATCAGAAATGGACTATTTTGTTTCACTTTGCTTTGTTTGTTTTTCTAAAAGAAAACTGCTTATAGCCTAAAGATTCCTACTGGATTCAAAGACAGTGGCTGGAAAAAAGAAAACCAAATATTTTTCAACAGAATAGAAAAAAAGCAAGATTTGGAATCAAGATCTAAGGTAAGACATGTACCCAATGTTATAACAATCAAGTACTTAGAGAATGAATTAACTGAACTTGGAAAAAATAGGCCCAGAAAATTAAAAAATATCTTTGTGGGTTACTATAATTGTATTCTGCCATTTTTGTTTTGTTCTGTTTTGTTTTTGACTAGGCAATGGGGTTAAGTGACTTGCCCAGGGTCACACAGCTAGTAAGTGTTGTGTGTCTAAGGCTGGATTTGAACTCAGGTCCTCCTGCCTTCAGGGCTGGTGCTCTATTCACTGCACCTCCTAGCTGCCCTTTCTCTGCCATTTTTAAAAACAAATTTATTAAATCATTTTAATGTTCTTTTCTTTTTAAATTTTGAGTTGCAAAGTATTTCCCCCATTCTTTCCCTGCTAAAAAGGTAAGCAAAAGATATCAACTATACAGGGGAAGTTATGAAAAAGTATTTGTTTGACTTTTATTAACAGACTAATTAACATGAAAAAACTAAAGAGGTTGACAGGAGGTTGGAAAAATTGAACAATAGAAAAATGATGGAAATTATATGAAAAGTTTAGAGTGTATGTTTGTGTGTGTATGCATGTGTGTGTTTGTGTGTGTGTGTGTAAAGTCTTATTGTTGGCAATGGTAATCAGAAAAATCCAACATTCTCAAAGATCTTTAAGATGAAAAATAAAATATATGTGTGAATATGTTCATCCAGCTTACAACTGTAAGAAGATGTGGGCCAATAAGAGATGCAAATATTTTGAACTTGTAGGAGACAACTAGAGAAAACAGTTTGTGATTCACTTTTAAGATTCTGTTTATGTTTTTTTAACCAAAATAATTAAAATCTTGCAGATTTAATAAAATAAGCAATGTCATTTTCTCCATGAGCAGTATCATCTCATAAAACAGCCAGAAACAATGAAATTCAATTCAGTTTAATGAATGCTTGGTGAGATGTGCAAATAAGCAAAGTCATCCTGAGAGTATTTGAGGTTAAACAGTAAGGTAGGCATTAAGCAGATGAAGGATTGAATATTTTTTCATAACAAGCTACTTTCACCATACATAAATATCAAAACACTACATTTGGAATAAAATATTTCAATCCTAGAAATACAGAGTAAGTTGAAATGGACTAAAGAAATAGTGAAAAGCATAACTACACTAGACAAAGGGTAAATAGAAGGAATTAAAGAACTAATTTTTCTACCAAAAAAAGGAATATGCCAAAGATAAGGGGAAAAAAAATCTTAGACTTTTTAAAAATATAGGTGGTCTAAATATTATCAACAGTTAATTAAATACATACTTATTTTCCAATATATAATTGTTTTTTGTTTATTTTTCCTTTCAAAAATACTTTACATAATCATTGAAGTTATCATTAATTGAAAAAAATTTAAGAATAAACAACATTATTTTTCACCTGAAACTGGGAAAGAAGATATACAGGAAATGGGGTATAGAAATCTATCCTGCCCTACAAGAAAATAGAAGTGTAAGGGGATAAGAGAAGGAAGGGAGAGAGTAGGGAGGGCAGATTAGGGGAAGGGGTATTCAAATGCACGCCATCTTGGGGTGGGGGGAGGATGAGATGGGGAGAAAATTTGGAACTCAAAATCTTGTGGAAGTGAATGTTGAAAACTAAAAATAGATAAATTAATCTAATTAGAAAAATAACAAAAAATGAAGGTTATGAACAGAAATTTAGAAAATTTAGATATAGAAGACATCTGGAGAAAACTTAATGGGAATATTGAAAAGTATCTTTTTTTTTTAGCTGTCCATGGCACCTTCACAAAATTAACTATATACATTCCCTAATTAATATAAAGTCAAAGGATATAAAGAGAGAGGTTTCAGATGAAGAAATTAAAGCTATCCATAGTCATATAAAAATTCTCTAAATCATTACTGATTAGAGAAATGCAAATCAAAACAACTCTGAGATACCACATCATGCCTAACAGATTATCTAACATGACAAAACAGGAAAATGATAAATGTTGGAGAAGATGTGGGAAAATTGAAACACTAATGCATTGTTGGTGGAGTTGTGAAATGCTCCAACCATTTTGGAGAGCAATTTGGAACTATGCCCAAAGGGCTATAAAAATGTGCATACCCTTTGACCCAGTAAATACCACTTCTAGGTCTCTATTCCAAAGAGATCATACAAATGTTTAAAGGACCCACATGTACAAGGATATTTATAGCAGCTCTTTTTGTGGTGGCAAAGAATTGGAAACTGATGGAATCAATCGATGAATGGCTGAACAAATTGTGATATATGAATGTAATGGAATATGATTGCTCTATAAGAAATGCTGAGCAGGCAGACTTCAGAAAAACCTGGAAAGACATGTACGGACTTATGCTGAATGAAGTGAGCAGAACCAGGAGAATGTTGTACATGGTAACAGCCATGTTGTGCAATGAGTAGCATTGATAGATTTAGCCCTGCTTAGCAATGCAAGAATCTAAGACATCTCCAAAGTTCTCATGATGTAAAATGCTATCCACATCCAAAGAAAGAACTAGAGCATTTGAATGCAGATTGAGACATATCATTTGCATTTTTTTCTTCTGTTGTGTTTTGTTTCCTCTTTCTGGTGGTTCTTCCTATTGGTTCTGCTTCTTACTTACAACATCACTATTGTGAAAATATATTTAATAGGAAAGTATGTATATAGTCTATATCAGATTACTGCCATCTTAAGGTGGGAGGGGAAAAATGAGGGGGAGAAAAATTTAAAACTCAAAATTGTATGAAAATGATTGTTGAAAACTAAAAAAAAGTCCATATGTGAAGGAATTAACTGGAAAGAAAAGCAGAAATATTTAATACAAACTTTTTTGACAATAATACAATAAAAATGTCATTCAATAATTGTCCCTGGAAGCATAGATTAAAATTAATTTGAAACTAAACAATCTAGTCTTAAAGAACAAGTGAGCCATAGAAAAAATAATTGAAACAATTAACAATTTTATTAAAGAGAGTGACAACAATGAAACACCACAACAAAAGTTATGGAATGCAAAGAGGTAATTAAAGGAAATTTAATATTTCAAAATGTTTACATCAATAAAAGAAGGAAAAACCAAATCAATGAATAGGATATGTAGCAACCACAACAAAAACCTAAAAAAATTTTAAAAATCCCTGACCACCATAGTGAAAATGCTGAAAATGAAAAAAAAAAGATTAATAAAATTAAAAGTTATAAAGTTAATTAGTAAATAAAATTATATTTTGGTTTATAAAAATTAAATTGATAAACAATTTCCTAATTTTATTTATATAAAAAAATCATAGGCATCAAAAATGAAAAGGGTGAGTGCGCCACCAATAAAGATGAAATTAAACAATTACTAGGGGCTATTTTGCTCAATTATATGTCAATAAAATTGACAATCTAAGTAAAATTGATAAATATTTGCTCAGCTGTCCACAGGGGTGGAGGGGAAACTATATGAAGAATGTTATTTTTTAAAGTTAATCATTCTTTTTTATTTTGGGGAATATTTTCATTAATTTATTTTGATTTATCAACAATCACTCCCATAAGATTTTGAGTTTTAAATTTTTCTTCCCCTCTCTTCCTGCCTTCCTCCCCTAGACAGCACACAATCTGATATAGGGATACATATATATTCCTATTAAGCATATTTTCACATTAGTGATGTTATAAGGAAGAATTAGAAACAATAGGAGGAATCACCAGAAAGAGGAAACAAAACAACAGAAGAAATAAAATAGCAAATAGTATCCTTTGATATGCATTCAAACTCCATAGTTCTTTCTTTGGATGTGGATAGAATTTTCCATCATCACATCTTTGGAGATGGGTTAGATCTTTGCATTATTGAGGACAGCCAAGTGTATCAATGTTAGTCATTGCACATGGCTGTTACTGTGTACAACATTCTCTTGGTTCTGCTCACTTCACTCAGCATCAGTCCATACAAGTCTTTCCAGGTTTTTCTGAAATCTGCCTGCCCATCATTTCTTATAGCACAATAGTATTCCATTACATTCATATGCCACAACTTCTTCAGCCATTCCCCAGTTGGTGGGTATCCTCTCAATTTTCAATTCTTTGCCACTACAAAAAGAGCTGCTATAAATATTTTTGTACATGTGGATTATTTTCCCATTTGTATGATCTCTTTGGGATATAGACCTAGAAGTGCTATTACTGGGTCAAAGGATATGCACATTTTCATAGCCCTTTGTGCATAGTTCCAAATCATTTCACAACTCCACAAACAATGCATTAGTGGTCCAATTTTCCCACATCTTCTCTACCATTTATCATTTTCCTGTTTTGTCATGTTGGACTATCTGATAGGTGTGATGTGTTACCTCAGAGTTGTTTTGATTTGCATTTCTCTAATCAATAGTGATTTAAAGCTTTTTTTAATATGACTTTAGAATCTTTAATTTCTTCATCTTAGAAGTGCCTGTTCATATCCTTTGACCATTTATCAATTGGAGAATCACTTGTAAATAATGCCAATTGTTTATACTAACATTCCAATTTGGATAGATGATGTTAAGAGGTGACCAATAATTGTGGTTTGTGTGTGTGTGTATGTGTGTGTTTAATTATTAAGTTGACTAATAAATGTGTCACACAGAATGAATAAGCATTAATAGGTTGTGATTTAAATAAATGGAGAGAATACCTTTATTAATGAGAATATTACTGAGATCAGAGAATTATTTGAATATTTAAACTGCTTCTTAACATAGTTCATAAGTCCTAGAGGTAGTAGAGAAGAAATATTATGGTTCCATTATGTGACTGATTAAAATTAATTAGAAAAGAAAAAAATGACAGATTTGACAATTATGATCTATTTGTTTTTCTTGATTCAGCTACAATTCCTTTCTAGATGCTATAACTTAGGCTAGATCTCATTGTGAACTCACTCTAGGCTTTATAGTATCACTCCTGTTTTCTTAGAGACTATGTGTAATATTCTTTAATATTTTTTGAAAAAAATAATTTTGTACTCTCAACCTGTGTTTTCCATTTCTTTTTGTTGGGAATGATGAGTATTTACTGACCGATGGTGCTTTTATACTTTTTTGAACCTTTCTTTATTTTGACTGGCTTGTATCATATATATATATAATATATATATATATATTATATATATATATTATATATATATATATATATGTATTTCTAAGGAGGAGTGAAAATAAAACTTTCTATCTTATCCTATCCATCTCTCATTTAAAAAATTTGGGTCTATTTGAGTAGGTCACATTGGGTATATCATCATATGCAATACCATTTGTCTTTCTGTTTCTAATTTGTATTTTGCTGAAATATTGGGTTCTTAAGTTTATTTAAATCAGAGACTCCTTTATTAGTCTGCTGAAACTTTTAACTACTTTAAATTGTATAAACAGTAATATTGGAAAGGAAATCAAAGTTTAATGAAAAAATGCATTTTTTTCTATCCAAGTTCATGTGGCTTCCTTTCTATAACCATTCAATTATCTGACTGAAGCTGATCCTGAAATGAATACTACAGCTGTGATGAATCAGTTCTTAAGATGTAATTCAGTTCTCTTTACATACATAGTTTTCTGACTCTCATCTCAAACAAAGTATCTCTGATATAAAAGTATGGGTCTTATGAGTATTCTGTAATCTTTACTTGATTTTATTTCTCTATCTTGAAATCTAACATAGACAGAGGGATATGAGTATGAGTTGACTAGGATAATTAATGGGATAATTAAACAAATAAAATTAATAAGTGACAAAGAGGGAAGAAGTGAAAGAAGGAGCAAGGCAGAGGAAAAACAGTGAAAATTATCTCATAAAAGAACCATGTGGGGCAGCTACGTGATACAGTGAAGAGAACTCCAGCCCTGAACTTAGGAGGACCTGAGTTCAAATCCAGCCTCAGACCAAACATTTGATGCTTACTAGCTGTGTGACTCTGGGCAAGTCACTTAACCCCAATTGCCTAAAAAAATAAAATAAAAAAAGAACCATGAAAGGAAGAACTCTTACGGTGAAGGGGAGTTTGGGGTGGCTGGCAAGTAAAGCTTAAACCTTATTTTCATCAGAATTATTTCAAGGAAGAAATAACAGACACACTTATTTGGGTATAGAAATCCATGTTATTCTACATGGAAATAGAAGGAGAAAGGAATAAGAGAAGGGAGATGTTTAATAGAAGGAAAAGCAGATTAAAGGAGGCAGTGGCCAAAAGCAAAATAATTGTTTGAGAAGGGATAAGGTAAAAAAAGAGAAGAAGGATAAACCGAGAAAATAGTATGAAATGAAACACACAATTAGTAATCATAACTGTGAATGTGAATGAGATGAACTCATCCAAAAAACAGAAGCAGTTAGCAGAATGGATCAAAAACAAGAATCCAACAATATGCTTGTTTTTTTTGACAATAAAAACACTTGAAAAAGGAACAGAGAGACACACAGCAAAAAGAAGTAGATTGGACAGAATTTATCATACTTCAACCAAGATTTTAAAAGCAAATATAGACATAATTAAAAGAGATAAGCAAGAAAACTACCTTTTGCTACAAGGTACAATAGACCATGAAGTAATATCAATACTAAACATATATGCACCAAATGGCATAGAATACAAATTATTTTTTTTTAATTTTGTTTTTGTTTTTGTTTGGTTAGGCATTGGGGTTAAGTGACTTGCCCTGGGTCACACAGTTCATGAGTATTATGTGTCTGAGACCAGATTTGAACTCAGATCCTCCTGACTCCAGGGCTAGTCTTCTATCCACTGTGCCACCTAGCTGCCCCTAGAATATAAATTATTAAAGGAAAATTTAAATGAGTTACAACTTTCCCGTCTCATAACTACTTAAATTTTAAAATAAATGAACAAGAAAGATCCAAAGGTAATTAATAGAATTTGAGAAAATTTAGATATGATAGAAGTTGGGAGAATATTGAATGGTAATAGAAAGCTGTACATTGCACCTTAACTAAAATTAACCATGCATTAGTTCATAAATACATCACAACCAAAATGCAGAAAAACAAAAATATCAATTTCATACCATAATGTAACAAAAATTACATCCAGTAAAAAGCCATGAACACATATATTAAAAATTAAATGGAAACTAAATAATCTAATCTTAAAGGATGAGGGAGTCAAAGGAAAAATGCTAGAAATAATCAATAATTTCATTAGAGAGAATGACAACAATGGGACAACATATCAAAAATTGTGGGATGCAACCAAAGCATTACTTAGAGTAAAATTTATATCTCTAAATGTGTACACTAATGAAAAAGAGAAAGAGCAGGTTGATAAATTAGACATGCAATTAAAAAATTAAAAATTAAAAACACCAATTAAAGATCAAAATAAAAATTCTTAAAACCAAATGAGAGATTAATAAAATTGAAATTGAGAAAACTGTTGAACTAATAAATAATACTAGGAACTGTTTTTTAGTGATAAAATAGAAAAAAATACTATTTATTGATTTGATTTTAAAAAGTTAAAAGAAAACCAAATTATTGTCAAAAATTTAAAAGGTGAATTCACCACCAGTAAGGATGAAATGAAAACAATTATTAGGAATTATTTTGCCAAATTATTTGCCAGTAAAACTGGCAATCTAAGTGAAAGGAATGAATATTTACACAATATAAATTGCCCAGATCAATAGAAGAGAAATAGAATACTTAAATAATCCTATCTTAGAAAAAAAAATTGAACCAGCCATCAATGCTTACCCTAAGAAAAAATTTCCAGGACCAGATCCAACATATGAATCCTACAAAATATTTAAAGAAAAGTTATTTCTAATACCATATAAGCTAATTGTGAAAAATAGACAAAGGAATCCTACAAAATTTCTCCTACAACACAAATACAGTACTTATATTTAAACCACGAAGAGCAAAAACAGGGAAATATAATTATAGACAATTTTCCTTAATGAATGTTGATTTAAATTTTTAAATAAAATACCAATAAAGAGATCATAACAATATACTACAAAGATGATACATTATGACCAGTTAAGTTTCATATCAGAAATGCAGAGCTGGTTAAATATTAGGAAAATGATCTTCATGGAACATATCAATAAAAAATATGATCATCTCAATACATGCAAAAAAAGCTTTTTACAAAATACAACAATCAATCCTATTTACACACAGAGAGAGACTATAAAGTATATGAATAAATGGATCTTTCCTTCATGTGATAAGTAGTATCTATCTAAAACCATGAGGATGCATTATTTATAAAGGGTATAAGCCAAAAGCCTTTCCAATATGATCAGGAGTAAAGCAATGATGCCCATTAGCAACATTATTATTTAAATGTGTACTAGAAATGCCATATATAGCAATAAAAAGAAAAATAATTGAAGGAATTAGAATAAGCAATGAGTAAACTAAACCATCAATTTTTGTAGATGATATGTAGGTACACTTAAAGAACCCTACAGAATCAACTAAAAACTACTTGAAATAATTAACAATTTTAGTAAAGTCACAAAATATGAAATAAACCCACATATATCATAAGCTTTTCTACATATTATCAACAAAGTCTAGCAGGAAGACCTAAAAAGAAAAATTTCATATAAAACAATTGCAGACATTATAACATATTTTTAAGCCTTCCTGCCAAAACAAACTCAGAAACTTTATGAACACAATTACAAAACACTTTTCCTGCAAATAAATTCAGATTTGATCAATTGGAACAAAATTAATTGCTCATGGGTAGGACAAGACATTATAATATAATAATGATTCTACCTAGGTTAATTTATTTATTCAGTGTTATATGCAATCAAATATGAAAAATTATTTTATAGAGGAAGAAAAAGATAACAATATTCATCTGGGAAGAATAAAAGGTCAATAATATAAAGGGAATAAATGAAAAAAAACAATAAAGGAAGGTTGTCTAGCAATATCAGATCTCAAACCATATCACAAAGTAGTAATAATCAAAATAATCAGGTACTGCCTAAGAAACAGATTGAATGTAAAAGATTAAGGATTATTATAATAGTGGTAAATGACTATAGTAGTCTAGTGTTTGATAAACCCAACAATCCAAGCTTTTTGGAGAAAAACCCACTGTTTGACCCAAATTGCTAGAAAAATTGGAAAGGAGCGGGGTGGAGACAAGGTGGCGGAGTAAAACCAGTTACTTGCTTGAACTCTCCCTCAAACCCTTCCAAATACCTATTAAAAATGTCTCTAAACAAATTTTAAAGGAGGAGAACCCACAAAAAGACAGAGTGAAACAAATTTCCAGCCAAAGACAGCCTGGATGGTTGATCAGAAAGGTACATTGCACCAGGTTGGGAGAGGAGCACAGTTCAGTGTGGGCAAGCAGGCCACAGCAAACCTAGAGCAGGTCTCAGAAGACTGAATCCCAGGCAGCTGGGGTGGTTTCCAGACTTCTCAAGCCATGAAGGCCAAATACAACTTTGAAGGTCAGTGGGAAAAGTTTGTTTCTCAGGTGGTGAGAGAGAAAGATGGTGGGGTTCCAGCCCCATTCCTCAAGCTCGGCCCCAGGGTGGTGACTGCCTCCTGAGCTTCTGACCCACAGACTGAGGGGGAGTTGAGTGACTGATCAGAGAGGGATTGCAGGGATCTCTGTGCTGGTGCAGGATTCTTTTGCTCTGCCCCTGCTTAGATCTAGGTCACAGTTCTGGGTGGCAGTCCTGGGGTGAGGAGGAGCACTGGCATGGTGGAGCTTGCAGTGGCTGAGGACAGGAAATCCTCCTCAGAGCTCCAAGACAGGAAAGAGTGCTTATGGTCACTCATAGACCAGAGCACAGGACAGGAAAGGAATAAACACCTCACCCCTGATCATGGCACCTTGATAGAACTGAAAATTTACAGGTCCCTAGAAGTATCTCTGAAAACAGCTGCACAAAACCTCTGAAGCTTGGGACAGTACATTCTCCACACTGGAAACAGCCCCCTATCTTAACAAAGGGTTTATAAATCAAGTAATTGGCCAGAATCATGAGCAAGAAGTGCAAAAAGAGTCAAACTATATTATCTTACTTTGGTGACAAAGAAGATCAAAACATACAACCAGAAGAGAATGAAGCCAAAGCTCCTACAACCAAAGCATCGGAGAAAAAATATGAATGAGTCCCAGGCCATGGAAGAGCTCATACAGGATTTTGAGAAACAAGTAAGAGAAGGAGAGAAAAAACTGACAGTGATGCTAAAGGAGACCCAAAAACTTACTGAAGAAAATAACATCTTAAAAAATAGCCTAACCCAAATGGCAAAAGAAGTCCAAAAAGCCAATGAGGAGAATGACCTAAAAAGCAAAATTGGCCAAATGGAAAAGGAAGTCCAAAAGCTTACTGAAGAAAATACTTCCTTAAAAATTAGAATTGGGAAATTAGTGGCTAGTGACAATTTGAGAAATCCAGGCACTGTGAAACTAATCCAAATGAATGAAAAAATAGAAAAGAATGTGAAATATCTCATTGGAAAAACAACTGATCAAAATAAATCCAGGAGAGATCATTTAAAAATTATTGGACTATCTGAAAGCCATGATAAAAAAAAAGCCTAGACATCATCTTTCAAGAAATTATCAAGGAAAACTGCCTGATATTTTAGAACCAGAGGGCAAAATAGAAATTGAAAAATCCACTGATCACCTCCTGAAAGAGTTCCCCAAAGAAAAACTCCTAGGAATATTGTAGCTAAATTCAAGAGTTCCCAGGTCAAGAAGAAAATATTGTAGGCAGCCAGAAAGAAACAATTCAAGTATTGTGGAAACACAATCAGGATAACACAAGATTTAGCAGCTTCTACATTAAGGGACTGGAGGGCATTGAGTATGATATTCCGGGGGGCAAAGGATATAGGATTACAACCAAGAATCACCCACCCAGCAAAACTGAGTATAATCCTCCAGGTTAAAAAAATGGTCATTCAATGAAATAGGAGACTTTCAAGCATTCCTGAGGAAAAGACCAGAGCCGAATAGAAAATTTGAGTTTCAAATACAAGACTCAAGTGAAACGTGGAAGAGGTAAACAGGAAAGAGAAATCACAAAAGACTTATTAAGGTTGAACTGTTTACATTCCTGCATGGAAAAATAATATTTGTAACTCATAAGTCCTTTGTCAGTATTAGGGTAGTGGGAGGGAAAAAAACATATGTATGTATAGATAGATAGAGCAAACAGGGTAACTTGAAGATGAAGGGGCGATATCTGGAAAATAAAATTAAGGGTTGAGAGGATTATGCTGGGAGAAGGAGAAAGGGAGAGGTAGAATGGCATAAATTATCTCACATGAAACAGACAAGAAAAGGCTTTTACAGTGTAGAGGAAATGGGGCAAGGTGAGAGGGAATGAGTGAATCTTATTCTCATAGGATTTGTTTTAAGGAGGGAATAAATACACAATGCGGTGTAGAAATCTATCTTACCCTACAGGAAAATAAGGAGGGAAGGGGACAAGAGAGCAGGGATCTGATAGAGGAGAAGGCAGTTTGGGGGAGGGGATAACCAAAAGCAAACACTTCTGAGGAGGGACAGGGTCAAAAGAGAGAATAGAATAAATGGGGAGTAGGATAGGATGAAGGGAAATATATTTCATTTTTCACAACAGGACTACTTTGGAAGTGTTTTGCATGACTACACATCTATAACCTGTATCAAGATGCTTGCCTTTTCAAAGAGGGTGGGTGGGGAGGGAGGAAGGGAGAAAATTTGTGACTCAAAGTTTTAAGAACACATGTTAAAAATAAGAAAAAGAAAAAAAATAATTAAAAAAAAGAAAAATTGGAAAGGAGTTTGACAAAAACTAGCTATAGATTAACATGTCATACTAAATTGTTCATGTCAAAATGGGTACATTATTTATATTTAAAGCATGATACCATAAGCAATTGGGAAAACATGAAGTAGTTTACCTGTAAGATCTAATGTGAAAGGAAGAATTTCTGGGAAAATGAGATAGCATAACATGATGCAAAATGGATAATTCTGATTACATTAAATCAGTTTTTAAACAAAGAAAACCAGTGAAGTCAAGATGAGATGGAAAGCAGGAAAGTGGGGGTCAGAAATTTACATCCAGTTTCTCTACCAAAGACCTTATGTCTCAAATATATAGAGAACTAAATAAAACTTGTAAGAATACAAGTGATTACCCAGTTGATAAAAGTGTAAAGAAATATGAACAATCAGATTTCAGATAAAGGAATCAAAGCTATATGAAATTATATGAAAAAAAAAACTAAAGCACCATTGGTTAGTGAAATGAAAAATAAAATATCTCTGAGGTACCATCTCAAACCCTATCAGAATGGCTAATACGATAGAAAAAGGAAATGACAAATGTTGGGAGGCATGTGGAAAAATTGGGACACAAATTTACTTTTGGCAGAGTTGTGAACTAATCCAACTATCCTGGAGAGCAATGTGCAAGTATGCCCAAAGGGCTATAATACTATGGAATCCCTATGACCCAACAATATCACTGTTAGTTCTACATCCCAAAGTGATCAAAGAAAGAGAAAAAAAGGCTCTGTAAGTTACATATATATACACACACACACATATATATATATTTATATGTACATGTGTGTGCGTGTGTCAGTATATGTATGTATGTATGTATGCATATGTATATATACATATATTTGTGGGGGCAAAAAATTAGAAATCATGGGGATGCCCGTCAAATGTGGAATGCTTGAACAAATTGTAGTATGTGATTTTGATGGAAAATTTTTGTGCTATAAGAATTGATGACCACGATGTTTTCAGGGGAAAAATAAAACTGGGAAGACTTATATGACCTGATGCAAAGTGCAGTAAGCAGAAGCAGGAGAACATTATATGCATGCAATATTGAATGATTATCAACTTTTGATGAATTGGCTATTCTAATCAATATAATATTCTAAGACAATTCCAAAGAACTTACAATGAAGAAGAAAAAACTGAATGGAGACTAAGAGAATGGAGATTAAGACATACATTTAAAAAGAAATTCTTGATTTATTTTTCTGTGTTCTTTTTTTTGTAACATGTGTATGATAAAAAACATATTTTACATTACTACACATGTATATCTTATCAAGAAGGGGGAAAGAATGTAGAGAGAGAGAAAATTTGGAATTCAAAGTTTAAAAAAGTAAATGTTAAAATTTTTACATGTAATTGAGAAATGTTTAATGAAATTAATAAAAACTATATTTTTGAAAAAGAAATTTGATGGGCATCTAAAAATAGAAAGATGTACCAGTAGAAGAGAATAAACAAATAATTTATAGCATCAAATGAATATAGTAACCTTATATTTAACAAGTTTAAATACTTTAGTTTTGGGCATAAGAATTCATTATTTGATAAAATTGTTGGAAAAACTAGAAAGCAGTCTGTCAGAAATTAGACATAGACTAATATCTTAAAACACTTATCAATATAAGGTCAAAATGGATACTAGACCTAGATATAAAGAGAGATATCCTAAAGTGGGGTTCTGCTTCCAGAGTATAGGAGGCATTGTCCCAAACTTCAGGGTTTGTTTTTTTTTGTAGCAGTTTTCAGATATATTTCTGAGGACCTACAAATTTTCATTTCTTACATGGTGATACAATATAGGGAGAGGTGGGTTTACTATCCTCCTGGCCCGTGCTTTGATCTGTGAGCTGCCATAAGCACTTTTTTTTTCCCATTCTGGAACTGTGAGCAGGGTTCCAGCTCCTTGTTGCTGTAAGCTTTGTGTGATTGTTCCTTCTTGTACTGGGACTGAGACCCAGGGCTGAAATCCAGATTTAAGTATAACTAACGCAATAGAGTTTCTCTCCTGGTTCCAGCAAAAAGACCACTGTAATGCCTTTCTCACCCTGACACCCTTATCATCTGTTGGTTGAGAGGTCAGGCAACCACCACTGCTACTATTGATTCAGTCACTCCCATGGTCTACTGATGGTTTGCTAGGGCACAATCTGAGCTGAGACTGTGAACTAATTTCATATGGTTGCAACAGACTTTTTCTGCTGACCTTCTGCATTGTCTTGGGCTAGAAAATTATTTCACCCCATATTTTTGTGGGTTCTGCCACTCCACAAAATTGAAGCATTATTTAAAGTTGTTTGGAGGGGTTCTGGAGAGAGCTCAGATGATTCTTTGTTTTTCTCTGACATCTTGTCTCTGACCTACCCCCATACCAGGATTAGATTTTTAAGGAGATATGATGGAAAATTTTAGGCATGACATATGGATTAATGAAATATTATTTGGTTGTCATTGTTCTACTCAAAATCTACTTTGGTGTGCATTTAAATATTCATATACATGCACAAAATGAAACTTTTAGACCATAATCCAATTTTGGGGGGAATTTTCCATATGAAAAACCAGTCTTGCGATACTGGGAGAGTTATGGAAGTGTTGTTATATCATAATTTTATTTATATTTTTGTAGAAATGGTAGATATTAAAGATCTCATTATCAAAACCAAGCTTCCATCAGGGAAACTCCATCATAGTCGTTCTGTAGAATTTGCCAAAGAGTATTATTTTTTCTTTTTTCTTTTAAAATACACTTTTCTGGTTAGGCTTATTTGAATGGCATTGATGGTGTCTCTTAGTGGTTTCTATGTTCATATTTTTGCAGAGTGCTAATAGTCTTTTTTAAATTAATTTATTTATTATTCAGACAGCATGCATTCTGAATACCACTGCCCCTGATCTGCTTTCCATTCTATCACATATACCCCCCTTCTCTTACCCCTTTCCTCTTCTATTTTCCTGTAGGACAGGGTAGATTTCTATACCCCATTTCCTGTATATTTTATTTCCCAGTTGCATGTAAAAATAATGTTTAACATTTGTTTTTAAAAGTTTGTGTTCCAAATTCTCTCCCTTCCTTCTTCCCCACCCACTCTCATTGAGAAGACAAGCAACTCAATGCAGGTTATACATGTGTAGTCTTGCAAAACATTTCCAAAATAGTCATGTTTTGAAAAACTAACTCTAATTCCCTTCATCCTATCCTGCCCCCTGCTTAATTGATTATATCTTTTGACCCTATCCTTCCTCAAAAGTGTTTCTTTCTGATTACCCTCTCCCCCAATCTGCCCTCCCTTCTATAGTCCCCCTTCTCTTATCCCTTTGTCCCCTATTTTCCTGAAGGATAAGATAGATTTCCATACCCAAGTGAGTGTGTATATTATTTCCTACTTAAGCCAAATCCAATGATTCCCTGTCACCTTTCCTCACTTCCCCTCCACTGTAAAAGTTTTTTCTTCTCTCTTTTGTGTGAGATAATTTACCCCATTCTACCTCTCCCCTTCTCCTTTTCCCTGTAAAATCCTCTCTCACCCTTCAATTTTATTTTTTAGATATCATCCCTTCATATTCAACTCATCTTGTGCCTTCTGACTACATACATACATATATATATATATACACAGATATATACACATACATACATATATACATATATATGCATATAAATATATAGTCTCTTATGATTTTTCTTTCCTGTTTATCTCTTCATGGTTTTTCTTGAGTCTTATATTTGAAAGTCAGATTTTCTATTCAGCTCTAATCTTTTTGTCAAGAATGCTTGAAAGTAGGGGCAGCTAGGTGACGCAGTGGATACAGCACCAGCCCTGAAGTCAGGAGGACCTGAGTTCAAATCTGACCTCAGACCAAGCACTTGACGCTTACTAGCTGTGTGGCCCCAGGCAAGTCACTTAACCCCAGTTGCCTAAAAGAAATAAAAAAAATAATAAAAAAAAAAAGAGAAAAAAAAGAATGCTTGAAAGTCCTCTATTTCACTGAATATCCATTTTCCCCCTGAAGGATTATACTTAGTTTTACTGGGTAGGTGATTCTCAGTTTCAATCCTATCTCCTTTGTCCATCAGAATATTATATTCCAAGCCCTCAGATCCCTTAATCTGGAAGCTGCTAAATATTGTGTTATCCTGATTGTGCTTCCCAAATACTTGGATTGTTTCTTTCTGGCTGCTTGCAATATTTTCTCTTTGACTTAGGAACTCTGAAATTTGGCTACAATATTCCTAAGAGATTTCCTCTGGGGATCTCTTTCAGGAGGTTATCAGTGGATTCTTTCCATTTCTATTTTCCCCTCTGGTTCTAGAACATCAGGGCAGTTTTCCTTGATCATTTCTTGAAAGATGATATCTAGGCTCTTTTTTCGAACATGGCTTTCAGATAGTCCATTAATTTTTAAATGATCTCTCCTGGATCTATTTTTCAGGTAAGTTGTTTTTCCAATGAGATGTTTCTTATTGTCTTCTATTTTTTTCATTCTTTGGTTTTGTTTTATAATTTCTTGATTTCTCAAAGAGTCATTAGCTTCCATTTGCTCCATTCTAATTTTTTTAGGCAATTAGGGTTAAGTGACTTGCCCAGGGTCACACAGCTAGTAAGTGTCAAGTGTTTGGTCTGACGTTGGATTGAATTCAGGTCCTCCTGACTTCAGGGCCAGTGCTCTATCCACTGAATCACCTTGCTGCCCCTCCATTCCAATTTTTAAGGAATTATTTTCTTCAGTTAGCTTTTGGACTTCCTTTTCTATTTGGCCAATTCTGCTTTTTAAGGCATTTTTCTGCTCATTTGTTTTTTGGAACTCTTTTGCCTTTTGGCTTAGTCTATTTTTTAAGGTGTTATTTTCTTCAGTATTTTTTTTTTTTGGGACACCTTTGGCAAGTTGTTGACTAGTTTTTCATGATTTTCTTGCATCACTCTCATTTCTCTTCCCAGTTTTTCCTCTACTTCTCTTACTTGCTTCTCAAAATCCTTTTTGAGCTCTTCTATGATGTGGACTGGTTCACATTTTTCTTGGAGGCTTTGGATGTAAGAGCTTAAACTTTGTTTTCTTCTGGTTGTATGTTTTTATCTTCTTTGTCATCAAAGTAAGATTCTATGGTCTGAGGTTTGTTTTTGTTTTTTGTTTTGTTTTGCTTTGTTTTGCTTTGTGTGTGTGTGTGTGTGTGTGTGCTGTTTGCTCATGTTTCCAGCCAATTACTTGACTTTTAAATTCTTTGATATGGTAGGTTTCTGGTTCCAGTGTGGAGGACATACTGTTCCAAGCTTTGGGTTTTTGTACAGCTGTTTTCAGAGATACTTCTAGGGACCTGTAATTTTTCAGTTCTTCCAAGGTGGTATTATCAAAGGTGAGGAGTTTGCTCCTTTCCTGGCCTGTGCTGTGGCCTGTGAGTGACTATAAGAACTCTTATCTACCTTGGAACTGTGAGGAGGATTGCTGCCACAAGCTCCACCATGCCAAAGCTCCTCCTCACCCCAGGATTGTCACCCAGGGTGAGACCCAGATCCAAGCATGGGCAAAGCAAGAGAATAGTGCCTCAGAACCAGGAAAGAGATCACTTCAATACCTCTGTGATCAGCCTCTTGATTCCCCTACTGTCTTTGGGCTTAGAGCTCCAGAAGCAGCCACCACCACAGGACTATTGCAGGACTAAGGCCAGACCACACTCCTCTCTCACCCAGGTCTGACAGACCTTTCCTACTAACCTTCTAAGTTGTCTTTAGTGTTTGTGGTTTGAGAAGTCTGGAAACTGCTAAAACTGCTAGTGATTCAGTCCTCTGAGGCCTGTTACAGGTTTGTTGAGTCCCAATCTTTGCCCATACAGGCCATGCTGAACTGTAATCCTCTCCCAGCCTGGAACAACAGACATTTTCACTTAACCATCCAGGTTGTCTTGGCATGAAAATTTGTTTCACTCTGTCTTTTTGTTGGTTCTGCTGCTCCAGGATTTGTTTAGAGCCATTTTTTACAGATATTTGGAGTGGTTTGGTGGACCACTCAAGCAAGTCACTGCTTTTTCTCTACCATCTTGGCTCTGCCCCTAAAGTGTTAATAGTATTAAGAAAGATTTAATCAGAAAGCTGATTGTTAGCATTCCAGGAATTAACTGCTTTCATTTGAATGAACCTCAATCATAAAAGGGAACTTCAAAGGTGTGTTTTATGATATTATCATTAAGATTTAAAAAAAAAACATACTGTTCAATGCACTAAACTGAATCTTGAGAAACATAAAAATAAAAATAAATCTGATTTTACATCACTAAGTTTTAGCATGTATTAACTTTCTTCACCAAAGTTTTTGATTATAGCCCAAGAGATTATCATCAACAGTCTACTTAGTTATATTAACAAACATTGTCCTATTAGTTGAGGGCAGTCTTATCAGTTAATAAACTGCTTACTGTGTACCAAGCACTGTGCTAAGCACTAGAAATACAAAAAGAGGCAAAAGATAGTCCCTACCCTAAAGGAGCTCACAATCTAATGTGGGAGACCAGATGTAAACAAAAGTATGAAACAAGCAATAAATAAGATAAATGGAAAATATTTAATAAAGGGAAAGCACCAGAATTAAGGGATTTGAGATAAGCTTCTTGAAAACAAAATTAATTTTAGTTGCAACTTGAAGGAAGCAAGAGATGTTTGTAGGCAAAGTTAAGGAGGGACATCATTTCAGGCATTATACACAGAGAGAGAAAATTCCCAGAACAGATAGATGGGGTGTTTTGTTTGTGGATCAGGAGTCCAGTATCACTGTGTCAAAGTGTCCACAGCAATAAATAAGATTTAAGAAGGCTAGAAATGTGAAAGGGGGCTTGGAAGTGAAGGACTTAAAATGCTTAGAGTCAATAGAAAGACAATCAATGACTCCTTGTTTGGAAAGAATAGAAAGTGAATTAAAAATGCATCCATTCTTCATGTTATTTCATATTTAGCAATGACTTGGAGAATCAAGGTGGTGACAATAATGGTGACAAGCTCAAATAGAAACTAATGGCAGTAGTCTGAATATTGACTTATAAAAACAGAAACTAACATCTGTTGCATTCCATTTTAAATTTATTTTGTTAAACATTGCCCAAATATAGTTTAATTTGATTCAGGCTGCACTCTATGGAAGAAGATTTTTACACCTCTATTCTGGAGGATAGATTGCTGAACTTTGAATAAAGAATACTTTGCTTCATCTGCTGACTCTAACACATTCTATCTTTATGAACTTGACTCATTCATCTAAGTTTTCAATGCCCAGGGTAAATTTTAAGATTGGAATTTATATATTAGCTGCCATCTTGTGCATTGGGAAATGGAACTTCCAATTACAAAAATTATGGATCAGAGATCCTCTACTCCAATAACAGAAAAAGCATTTGTCTGAGAGAATTGTTATAGTATTCGATACATGTTTAAATAACAAGCATTTTCTTGCAATTTCAAGCACATTAAGTATAAAAACAAAATTGAAATACTGAAAAATTATGGAAATGCACAAAAAATTTAGACTTTTAAAATTAATATTGTTAATAATGCCTACCATTTGCATAGTGTATTAGACTTTGCAAAACACTTTACATGTTATCTCATTTGAGCCTTTAAACTCCAGAAGAGATCTCATATTACCTAGTACAACCTTTCTCCAAAGGAAGAAAAATCTATAATATTTGGAATTTTGAAGGTTTTATGATTGGGAGCTCATTACTTGGTAAGGTACCCAAGTTTTATTAAAAAAAATAAGGTATTATTACATAGTCTAAGATCAAATTAACTTTCCAGGATGTATAATGTCACATTGTTAAGTGATGTTGAGCTTTTATTTCATTTAAATACTACATAAATGTTCCCCTTAAATTGATGCACAACCATACCATCATAAACCTGAACTTTTGCAAATGATTCTTGGAACTCTGATGGCTGTCAAAATTACACTCACTACTTCCATTGTGGTCATTCTTAGCTATTACAAACTTTAGAATAACAAAGTATGTTTTCTTCAATGTTTCTGTTGCTTCCATATCATGATTTTGTTCTTCGTCATAGGTGAGAATGAATACTAAGCTATCAATTTCCTTTGTTGTGTTTCTCATCTTCTTAGTGACTAAATGGCTCTTAAAGATTCAATAAAACAGAGTAGACCAAAATGTGTTTTTGTGTAAGGGACTGAAAACTACACAGATACAAAATGGGAAATGACTCACTAGACATACATCTGGAACAAATCTGAGCCAATAGGTCAAGATGACTCAAAATATTAAAGCCATTAATGTAAAAAAATAGTTTCATAGAATCTCAGAGTTAGAAGAGATATCAGTTGTCATCTAGTACAAATCCATATTTCTGTAAATATCTACTGAATAAGTAAATTCCCAGACAAATGGCTATCTGGCTTTTGCTTAGATACTTAGTGATGAGGCATGAGCTTGTTATCTTTCCTTTTTTTCTGAAAGGGATCAATGATATCATGGGGTGATGTCTTGACTCTTACATGAATTGGATTTAAGTGATACAGAGTTGCACAAGTCATCAGCTTCATTCTCTTCTCCAAAGTTATCAAAGTCAAATGGCAAGAAAAAAATTAAGGTGACTGGTGATGCCCTGGGACTCAGTGAATGACCTTAACATCTTTGATGTCTAACCAAGCTGTATTCTCTCCACAGTATCTGCTTCAGCTTCCTTCATGACCATTAGAACAAATTGTTCTTATTTGCTCATTCTGCCAGGGGAAGTCTTCATATGCTTGGGGTAGACATTCACGCCAATGTGTTTGAAACTTGTCAGTTACTTTGAACTTCACTTAGCCCATTTGCTGAGACAATTTTACCAGGGTATATCCACTGTACATGCTACAGATTCTTGGAGCCACAACTTGAGAGTTGAGTACCAGATGGACACCAAAGGTGGATGAGCAACCTTGAAAAAGGTTTGACAAGTCCTTGACAAGATCAGATGTTTTGATCCTCCCTGAACACCTCATACACCCAAGAAATTAACAACTTATCAAAACAACCTGTTCTAATTTAGAATAAATTTAGTCCTTAGGAGATTTTCCTTGCATTAAGGCAAAAGTTGAATATCTTTAGCATGCACACGTTTTGTCATTAGGGATCATGTGGATAAAACCTATTAAATATTTTGAATTAAAACTATTTAATTAACAAAAATAATCTCTTCTCTTCACTCTCACTTCACCAATGAGGGGGAGAGAAAGATAAAGAGAATTCTTGTAAATGTATATATTGTCAAGCAAGACAGATTCTCACATTGAATGTGTCTAAAGTATTTGTTTTAATCTGCATCTTGAGAAAAATATATTGTTGTCAAAGGGTTGGTGGCATGCTTTGTCTTTGGTCCTTTGAAATAATAACTGATAATTGCAATGATCAAAGTTAATATAGCTTTGAAACTTACTTGTATTTACAGTGGTGTTTTTATTTGGTTTTGCTCCCTTCACTCTTTATCTATTCATATGGGTCTCTGTTTACCTCTTTCAATCTCAACCTATTTTTTGGTGTATTGTATGAAATATTCATTGAAAATCATGTTTTTTATTAGTTCCACTGAAGTGTCCTAAATTTTCTCTAGAAACTTATTTTAATTCTATTTGAGTCTTTTTATTTTGCTTGTATTATTGTAAACCACATATTGGTGAATTCAGCTTTCTAATCCATTCTGCAATCTTCCTGTTTTATGAATAAGTACATCCCATTCACATCCACAATTATGCTCATTAAATTGTATTTTTCTTTCTATCTTATTTTCTTATGCTAGTTCATCTGCTTGTTCTTTGTCCACTCTTTTCAAAGGAGAGAGTGGTGAGTAAGAAGTACACTCCTTATCAATGCCCTATGGCAGGTATAATCAGTTTCCTCTCTCCCTTACCACTCTTATCTTTCCCTAACTCAGACCAGGATAATAATTTGTAACCCTTTGTGCACATTATTTAACTATATTTTACATTTTCAAAAAAAATCTCAGTCTATGTGAGATCAGAAATATAATGCTGAGCCAATTATTGCATACTCACATGGCTCAAGTGAGTACATATTGCCACCTGGCCTTAGTATTTTTAATGTTGTTTTGGAACATTGTAGTCATATTGCATCATGCTTTTAAAATGCTGCAGCTTGCTTGTTATTAGCCATCAGACACTCTGAGGATGAAGTCTTAGGGGATGTATACTCATATGCAATAAAAATTTAACAAAATTAAATTCTATATCAAAAACATTATGACATGAAGGTTCCATTTCATATATATTTAAATTGAAAATGTCAAGCAAGTTAATTTTAAAATTCATTTCATTTTTAAATTCTTCATGTTTGTCAACTCCCTCTCCTACCTCTAATAAACTCCTGCAAGTTACCTTTTGACATTGGCTTTCCTTAGTCACTGTAAATATGTATTACTTCCTGAAATAGAAATTCAGTGCCCTACCTATTCACTCATTATTTACTTTTCATCCTGTTCAACTTAGCTAATTATTTTTCCCTTCCTCTAGCTCCTGCCACTATAACCTTTGGAATCCATATCCTTGGACTTTCCTTGGACTAGAATTTCACATACTTAATATTGTCACATAGCCAGATAAGGCAGCTAGATGGAACAGTATTCTATTCAGGGTCAGAAGGATTTGAGTTTGAATCCTACCTAAAATACTTATTAGATATTTGATTTTGGGCAAGTCATTTGATCTCCCTCAGTTTCAGTTTCCTCATCTGTAAAATGGAGGTAATAATACCACTGACTCAACAGAGTAACTGTGAAGGTCAAATGAAATAACATGTGTAATGTGTTTTGAAAACTTTAAAGAGCTAAATAAATTATATTTTTGTAACTGATATTATTTTTGTTATTAAACTATCACCATTTAGGTTTTATTTTAAATAGTTAGATGCTATGCATGTAACACATATAGTAAATACTGAAACTAATTCATTATCTAACAAAACTATAGATATTAGCTCATTTGTTATATCCACATTTTATAAAAGGCACCAACAAATTGAAGAGAGTGCAGAGGAGAGAAAATATGATTGTGAAAATCTCAAATTAGTGTACAATTAGGAATTTTTAGCCTGGAAAATGGAAGATTTGGGGAGAGACAATAATAGCAATTTTCAAAAACATTCTTATTCTAGTTGACCTCAGAAGGAATGACCAGATACAACGGGAAGGAGGTGAATTTAGAATTGCTATAACAAACAAAACAAAACAAATAAAAAGAAATTGAAAAAATAGTGTTATCAAAAATTAGGACATTTTAAACAAATATTGGATTTTTTTTGTATGGGTTGGATCAGACGGTTACTGAAGTACCTTGGAAATCTAAGATTCTCTGATCCTTGGCAGTCTTTGTGCTCTTCATACCACTCAGTTTACATCTGGTTTATTTCTTTTGGCGGTTCATCCTCATTTCTCTTCACATTTTACATTTTTCCTAGTGACGATCTCCTGCACTCCCATAGTTTCAACTTTTCTGTCTCATCTTTTGAGTTCATGCCTCTAATTTCCTTCTTTCTGTAGACATATTTGACTGTTTGTTCTAATGAAATTCTAAATATAGGAAGTATAAAACTAAGCTCATCATTTTTTAAAGAAAACTTTAAAACCTGGCTTCCCAATAACAAAGAATATTAATTAGGTGTTAGAATTTGGGTGGAATTTTTCCATGCAGTCTATGCCTGATCACTGATGCTCAAAATTTGATAATTTGCACAAAAGATTTCCCTTATTCTACTTTTTGCATTGTAATTAGGACCACAAAATAATTTACTAAAGGAGGAAAATACTTCCTCAGTTCATTTGAAATGGTTAACAACAATAGAAAGAAAAATGTAAGTAAAACATGAAAATGAATTCATCTTTATTTACTCTCAGAATCAGAGTATTTATAAAAATTATAACAATAAATAAAATGTTAGTTGCATGGGGCATCAGATGCATTTGGGTGTGTTTGCATTACTGTTCTGTGTTTGGTTTTTTTTTTTGTTTTTTGTTCCTTTGCTTTGGTTATCTAGCAAATACTGAAGAAATTAGATACAGAGAAAAATTGTATTTGAAGCCAAAACTACTTTACTCCCTTAATACCCTTGGGCAGAGCACTAATACTGAGTTTCATCATCTTTAAAATGAGGGAGTTGTATGAGATGAGCTTTGGGGTCCCTTCCAGCTTCAAATCTTTGATCTGTGATCTTATGATCTAAAGGTAGATGAAGAATGATGTTTTAGATTACATTCTAATCAATCAATAAACATTTATTAATCACCTACTATATGTCAGGCAACGTACTATATGCTAGAGATACACAAAAGAGACCAAAAAGAGATTTTGCTCTCAAGGAGCTTACAATCTAGTGGGGAAGGAGAGGGGAAAATAATGAGTTCCATTGTAGATATTGAGTTTAAGCTATTTACTAGCCATCTAGTTTGAGATGTTTGAAAGGCAGTTGGATATGTGAGACTGGAGGTCAGCAGAGAGATTTGGGCAGGGTAGGTATATTTGGGAATCATTAGCATAAAGAAGATAATTAAATCCATGGGAGCTGTTAAAATCACTAAGTGAGTATAGAGGCAGAAGATGAGTGAGCTAAGGGCAGAATCCTGAGGGAAACCCATGGTTAGAAGGAATGATTTGGAAAAGAATCCAGAAAAGGAGATAGAGAAGGAGTGATCAAATATATAGGAGAAGAAGCAGGAAAAAGTGGTGTTCCAAAAAACTAGAAAGAAGAGAATAACACAGAGGAGACAGTGATCAACAGTGTCATATGTTACAGTGATAAAGGAGAATGAGTAGAGAGAAAAGGCCATTGGATTTTGAGAGAACAGTTTTGTTTGAATAAGGTTAGAAGCCAAATTGGAAGAGATTAGGAAGGGAGTGGGAAGACAAAAATTGGAGGCACCTATTGAACATTCCTTTGTAAGGAGTTTAGCTTCAAAAAGCAAATGAGATGTAGGATGTTAGTTAGTGGAGATGGAAGGATTAAGGTAGGTTTTCTTTTTTCAGGATAGAAGAGGCATGGGCATGTTTGTATGCAGGAGAAAATAAGTCATTGATTGAGATTGATGATAAACCCTGGAATGAAGAACAAACATTAAAATAAAACTATATATGGGTACTAGCATCAAAGGTACAAAGAGCAAATCTGAAAATTGTGCTATAGTTTTATCTTGATTAAACTAAATTACAATGAAAACTTTTGATTATATGAGTTTCAGGGAGAGAAGTCAGTTCTTTCAATTCCTAGGATAATAGTTGCATTCATTCATTTATTTATCTATTTATCCATTTATTTATTTATCTATTTATTTATTGTATATCAAAGGTATTTTTTTCTTTACTTTATGTTTCTTAGGATTTTTTTTGTCTGCATTTTCTTTAACAGATTGTCTTATGTGGAAATGTGTTTCTGCATTATCATAAATTCATAACCTACATCAAATCACTTGCCTTCTCAGTGGGAGGGGGAGAGAGAGGGGGGAAAGAGGAACAGATTTCAAAACTCAAAATTTGAAAAGAAAGAATGTTAAAATTGTTTTTACATGTAATTAAGAAAAACAAAGTATTAAATAAGATTAAAATCAATAAATTGAGCATGAAAAAAGAAAATATCCTTATGCAAGGAAAACATATAGATCTTGACAAGAAGATACATAAAAACAACCTCAAGATTATAGATATACCATAACATGACAGGACAAAGAGCCTTAACACCATAATGAAGGAAATAACTGATGAGAACTGCCTAGAACCTTTTTTTGGATCCTTATTTTTCTTTTTTTTTTTAGTTTATTTATTTTTAGTTTAGGGCAGAATAGATTTTTATACCCCATTTCATGTATTTCTTATTTCCCAGTTGTATGTAAAAACAACATTTTTAACATGTTTTTAAAACTTTGGGTTCCAAATTTTCTCCCCTCTTCTTCCCCACCCACGCCCCATTGAAAAGGCAAGCAACTTGATACAGGTTATACATGTGTAGCCAGGTAAAACACTTCCATAGTAGTCATGTTATGAAAAAGTAAGAATATTTCCCTTAATCCTATCCCATTCCCCATTTATTCTAGTCTCTCTTTTGACCCTGTCCCTCCTCAGAAGTGTTTGCTTCTGATTACCCTATATAGGAATGTAAACAGTTCAACCTTAATAAGTCCCTTATGATTTCTCTTTCTTGTTTACCTCTTCCATGTTTCACTTGAGTCTTGTATTTGAAAGTCAAATTTTCTATTCAGCTCTGGTCTTTTCATCAAGAATGCTTGAAATTCCTCTATTTCACTGAATGACCATTTTTCCTCCTAAAGGATTACACTCAGTTTTTTATGGGTAGGTGATTCTTGGTTGTAATCCTATCTCCTTTGACCTCCAGAATATTATATCCCATGCCCTGTGGTTCCGTAATGTAGAAGCTGCTAAATCTTGTGCTATACTGCTTGTGTTTCCACAATACTTGAATTGTTTCTTTCTGGCTGCTTGCAATATTTTCTCCATGACCTGGGAACTCTGGAATATGCCTACAATATTCCTAGGAGTTTTTCTTTGGGGATCTCTTTCAGGAGGTGATCGGTGGATTTTTTTCAATTTCTATTTTGCCCTCTGGTTCTGAAATATCAGGGCAGTTTTCCTTGATCATTTATTGAAAGATGATGTCCAGGCTCTTTTTGATCATTGCTTTCAGATGGTCCAATAATTTTTAAATTCTCTCTCCTGCATCTACTTTCTAGGTCAGTTGCTATTCCAAAGAGATATTTCACATTGTTTTCTATTTTTCATTCTTTTGGATTTGTTTTACAGTGTCTTGATTTGTCATAAAGTTACTAGTTTCCAATTGCTCCAATCTAATTTTTAAGGAAGTATTTTCTTCAGTAAGCTTTTGGACTTCCCTTTCCTTTTGACCAATTTTGCTTTTTAGGGCATTCTTCTCCTTATTGGCTTTTTGGACCTCTTTTGCCATTTGGGTTAAACTATTTTGTAAGGTGTTATTTTCTTCACTATTTTTTGGGTCTCCTTTAGCAACCTGTTGACTTGTTTTTCATGACTTTCTTGCATCACTCTCAGTTTTTCCTCTACTTCTCTTACTTGCTCCTCCAAATCCTTTTTTGAGCTCTTCCATGGCCTGGGACTGATTCATATTTTTCTTGGAGGGTTTGGATGTAGGAGCTTTGATTTTGTTGTCTTCTTCTGGTTGTATGTTTTGATCTTCTTTGTCACCAAAGTAAGATTCTATGGTCTGACTCTTTGCACTGTTTGCTCATGATCCCAGGCAATTACTTCAGTTTTAAATTCTGTGTTAAGGTAGGGCTCTGCTTTCAGTGTGGAGAATGCACTGTCCCAAGCTTCAGGGGTTTTGTGCAAATGTTTTCAGAGATACTTCTAGAGACCTGTAAATTTTCAGTTCTTCCAAGGTGGTATGATCAAGGGCACCTCGATATTTACTCCTTTCCTGGCCTGTGCTCTGCTCTATGAGTGACCACAAGCACTCTCTTCTTTCTTGGAACTGTGAGGAGGATTTCCTCTCCACCACCACTACAAGTTCCACCATGCAAGAGCTCCTCCTTGCCCTAGGACCGTCACCCAGAACTGTGACCCAGGTCCAAGCATGTGCAAAGCAAGAGAATCCTGCACCAACAGAGAGATCCCTGCAATCTCTCTCTGATAAGCCACTCAATTCCCCATCAGTCTGTGGGCTGGAAACTCTGGAAGCAGCCACTGGCCCAGGGGCTGAGTTTGGGGACTGGAGCTGAAACTGTACTTCTCTCTCTCACCACAGACACAGACTTTTCCCACTCACCTCCTAAGCTGTCTTTGGTATTTGTTGGTTGAGAAGTCTGGAAACCACCACAGCTGCCCACAATTCTGAGGCCTGCTCCAGGTTTCCTGAGGACTGCCTTGTCTGCAGGCCTCCTCTGAACCATGCTCCTCTCCCCACTTGGCATGATATACCTTTCTGATCAACCATCCAGGCTATCTTGGGCTGTACATTTGTTTCACTCTGTCTTTTTGTGGGTTCTAATGCTTTAGAATTTGTTTAGAGCCATTTTTACAGGTATTTGGAGGGGTTTGGGGGAGAGCTCAAACAAGTCACTGCTTTTACTCCTCCACCTTGACTCTGCCCCCTGCATTTATTCTTTCATCTAATATGTATTTATTTACTTATTTACCAAACATTTACTGGATACATATTATGTTGTTAGAATAATGCTGTGTATGCAAGAGTTACTAGCAGTTATAAAATATATTTCCAGCTTTTCAATTGCTTGTAATCTATTTGGGATATGAAATAATGCACAAACATTCCAAGCAAAAAGCAATAGCCCTTTAGTTAAAGTAACTGGAGACAAGACCTGATTATAATGATGTCCATTGTAACGTTTGTGTGCACATAGTAGGCTCTTGACAAATATGTATTGATTATCTTCTGTAAAATCTTTAGAATCAGGCAGTTAAATTTTCCAATAGGAGCTTACCTATATTCTACTTGGAAAAACAGGACTTACATTCATGGAGCTAGAGACTCTCCAAGGTAGTATTAAATCAAATGTTAAACTTTATAGCAAAGAATAGAAGCTTTAAAGGCATTCTAAAAAACGAGGAAGACAAAAGCACAGGTAAGATTATTAAAAACATACACATTGTCCTAGCACACAAGGGAGAGAGGATAGTGATATTCAGACAGGCAGACAGATAGACAGGCAGATAGGTAGATAGATAGATAGATAGATAGATAGATAGATAGATAGATAGATAG